>NW_027647827.1:47500-50000 GCF_951804945.1 Podarcis cretensis | reverse complement strand
ACCCTAACCCTAACCCTAACCCTAACCCTAACCCTAACCCTAACCCTAACCCTAACCCTAACCCTAACCCTAACCCTAACCCTAACCCTAACCCTAACCCTAACCCTAACCCTAACCCTAACCCTAACCCTAACCCTAACCCTAACCCTAACCCTAACCCTAACCCTAACCCTAACCCTAACCCTAACCCTAACCCTCAACCCTAACCCTAACCCTAACCCTAACCCTAACCCTAACCCTAACCCTAACCCTAACCCTAACCCTAACCCTAACCCTAACCCTAACCCTAACCCTAACCCTAACCCTAACCCTAACCCTAACCCTAACCCTAACCCTAACCCTAACCCTAACCCTAACCCTAACCCTAACCCTAACCCTAACCCTAACCCTAACCCTAACCCTAACCCTAACCCTAACCCTAACCCTAACCCTAACCCTAACCCTAACCCTAACCCTAACCCTAACCCTAACCCTAACCCTAACCCTAACCCTAACCCTAACCCTAACCCTAACCCTAACCCTAACCCTAACCCTAACCCTAACCCTAACCCTAACCCTAACCCTAACCCTAACCCTAACCCTAACCCTAACCCTAACCCTAACCCTAACCCTAACCCTAACCCTAACCCTAACCCTAACCCTAACCCTAACCCTAACCCTAACCCTAACCCTAACCCTAACCCTAACCCTAACCCTAACCCTAACCCTAACCCTAACCCTAACCCTAACCCTAACCCTAACCCTAACCCTAACCCTAACCCTAACCCTAACCCTAACCCTAACCCTAACCCTAACCCTAACCCTAACCCTAACCCTAACCCTAACCCTAACCCTAACCCTAACCCTAACCCTAACCCTAACCCTAACCCTAACCCTAACCCTAACCCTAACCCTAACCCTAACCCTAACCCTAACCCTAACCCTAACCCTAACCCTAACCCTAACCCTAACCCTAACCCTAACCCTAACCCTAACCCTAACCCTAACCCTAACCCTAACCCTAACCCTAACCCTAACCCTAACCCTAACCCTAACCCTAACCCTAACCCTAACCCTAACCCTAACCCTAACCCTAACCCTAACCCTAACCCTAACCCTAACCCTAACCCTAACCCTAACCCTAACCCTAACCCTAACCCTAACCCTAACCCTAACCCTAACCCTAACCCTAACCCTAACCCTAACCCTAACCCTAACCCTAACCCTAACCCTAACCCTAACCCTAACCCTAACCCTAACCCTAACCCTAACCCTAACCCTAACCCTAACCCTAACCCTAACCCTAACCCTAACCCTAACCCTAACCCTAACCCTAACCCTAACCCTAACCCTAACCCTAACCCTAACCCTAACCCTAACCCTAACCCTAACCCTAACCCTAACCCTAACCCTAACCCTAACCCTAACCCTAACCCTAACCCTAACCCTAACCCTAACCCTAACCCTAACCCTAACCCTAACCCTAACCCTAACCCTAACCCTAACCCTAACCCTAACCCTAACCCTAACCCTAACCCTAACCCTAACCCTAACCCTAACCCTAACCCTAACCCTAACCCTAACCCTAACCCTAACCCTAACCCTAACCCTAACCCTAACCCTAACCCTAACCCTAACCCTAACCCTAACCCTAACCCTAACCCTAACCCTAACCTAACCCTAACCCTAACCCTAACCCTAACCCTAACCCTAACCCTAACCCTAACCCTAACCCTAACCCTAACCCTAACCCTAACCCTAACCCTAACCCTAACCCTAACCCTAACCCTAACCCTAACCCTAACCCTAACCCTAACCCTAACCCTAACCCTAACCCTAACCCTAACCCTAACCCTAACCCTAACCCTAACCCTAACCCTAACCCTAACCCTAACCCTAACCCTACCCTAACCCTAACCCTAACCCTAACCCTAACCCTAACCCTAACCCTAACCCTAACCCTAACCCTAACCCTAACCCTAACCCTAACCCTAACCCTAACCCTAACCCTAACCCTAACCCTAACCCTAACCCTAACCCTAACCCTAACCCTAACCCTAACCCTAACCCTAACCCTAACCCTAACCCTAACCCTAACCCTAACCCTAACCCTAACCCTAACCCTAACCCTAACCCTAACCCTAACCCTAACCCTAACCCTAACCCTAACCCTAACCCTAACCCTAACCCTAACCCTAACCCTAACCCTAACCCTAACCCTAACCCTAACCCTAACCCTAACCCTAACCCTAACCCTAACCCTAACCCTAACCCTAACCCTAACCCTAACCCTAACCCTAACCCTAACCCTAACCCTAACCCTAACCCTAACCCTAACCCTAACCCTAACCCTAACCCTAACCCTAACCCTAACCCTAACCCTAACCCTAACCCTAACCCTAACCCTAACCCTAACCCTAACCCTAACCCTAACCCTAACCCTAACCCTAACCCTAACCCTAACCCTAACCCTAACCCTAACCCTAACCCTAACCCTAACCCTAACCCTAACCCTAACCCT
>NW_027647827.1:25000-42500 GCF_951804945.1 Podarcis cretensis | reverse complement strand
ACCCTAACCCTAACCCTAACCCTAACCCTAACCCTAACCCTAACCCTAACCCTAACCCTAACCCTAACCCTAACCCTAACCCTAACCCTAACCCTAACCCTAACCCTAACCCTAACCCTAACCCTAACCCTAACCCTAACCCTAACCCTAACCCTAACCCTAACCCTAACCCTAACCCTAACCCTAACCCTAACCCTAACCCTAACCCTAACCCTAACCCTAACCCTAACCCTAACCCTAACCCTAACCCTAACCCTAACCCTAACCCTAACCCTAACCCTAACCCTAACCCTAACCCTAACCCTAACCCTAACCCTAACCCTAACCCTAACCCTAACCCTAACCCTAACCCTAACCCTAACCCTAACCCTAACCCTAACCCTAACCCTAACCCTAACCCTAACCCTAACCCTAACCCTAACCCTAACCCTAACCCTAACCCTAACCCTAACCCTAACCCTAACCCTAACCCTAACCCTAACCCTAACCCTAACCCTAACCCTAACCCTAACCCTAACCCTAACCCTAACCCTAACCCTAACCCTAACCCTAACCCTAACCCTAACCCTAACCCTAACCCTAACCCTAACCCTAACCCTAACCCTAACCCTAACCCTAACCCTAACCCTAACCCTAACCCTAACCCTAACCCTAACCCTAACCCTAACCCTAACCCTAACCCTAACCCTAACCCTAACCCTAACCCTAACCCTAACCCTAACCCTAACCCTAACCCTAACCCTAACCCTAACCCTAACCCTAACCCTAACCCTAACCCTAACCCTAACCCTAACCCTAACCCTAACCCTAACCCTAACCCTAACCCTAACCCTAACCCTAACCCTAACCCTAACCCTAACCCTAACCCTAACCCTAACCCTAACCCTAACCCTAACCCTAACCCTAACCCTAACCCTAACCCTAACCCTAACCCTAACCCTAACCCTAACCCTAACCCTAACCCTAACCCTAACCCTAACCCTAACCCTAACCCTAACCCTAACCCTAACCCTAACCCTAACCCTAACCCTAACCCTAACCCTAACCCTAACCCTAACCCTAACCCTAACCCTAACCCTAACCCTAACCCTAACCCTAACCCTAACCCTAACCCTAACCCTAACCCTAACCCTAACCCTAACCCTAACCCTAACCCTAACCCTAACCCTAACCCTAACCCTAACCCTAACCCTAACCCTAACCCTAACCCTAACCCTAACCCTAACCCTAACCCTAACCCTAACCCTAACCCTAACCCTAACCCTAACCCTAACCCTAACCCTAACCCTAACCCTAACCCTAACCCTAACCCTAACCCTAACCCTAACCCTAACCCTAACCCTAACCCTAACCCTAACCCTAACCCTAACCCTAACCCTAACCCTAACCCTAACCCTAACCCTAACCCTAACCCTAACCCTAACCCTAACCCTAACCCTAACCCTAACCCTAACCCTAACCCTAACCCTAACCCTAACCCTAACCCTAACCCTAACCCTAACCCTAACCCTAACCCTAACCCTAACCCTAACCCTAACTGTCGGAGCCACCCTGGGTCCCAGCTCACAAGAGACCAAAGTCCAGTCCAAGTTATATACAAAAGGTTTTATTGAAGATCATTGTCGTCATTACATCCAAACTCCGTGGCTCCACATCTGTTACCCTTAGATGTTAGAAGTCCCCTCTGAGTCCGTCCCTCCCCTGCACCAATTTAAGAGGCTTGTGCTGCTCCACCTTTTCCTCTCCTTCCTTTTCCGCAGGGTCTTCCTGCCCCCCTGTGTTCCCTCTTTCCGGGACTCCCCAGAGGCTGAGTCTTCTCCTGCCTGCTGCCCCCTCCTTCGTGCTTTAGCACCAGGCTCCTCCCCAGAGCTCTCCCCACTTCCGCGCGCCTCCACATTTGAACTTGGCGCGCGTACGTTGCTCCTGACCTTCCTTTCAACAGCCACACTGCTCCCGGTACTGCTTTCCGCCCCTTCCGGCAGGACGTCTTGCCCCGATCTCCTTCCCCCCTCTGCTCCTTGTTCTGTTCCTCCCGACACACTGGTAACTCCACCCTCTTCACTCCGTTCCGGTGGAGAAGCAGGTCTCGATCTCCAACTCCCACTGGCGGTTCCCCCTACGTTCCCCTGCTCCTGACTGCTTCCCCCTTGGGCTCCCCTTGGCTTGACCAGGGGGGCTCCCTTTTGGGAATCCTCCGATCCACTGGACGGACTCATGGACCATCTCGGGTCATTGTCGTCCTCTTCCTCGTCAGGCTGGAATCCTTCTCCCTCACTCTCGGTCTCCTCCCTCCTCTGCGCCTCTCTCCCTGAACCCCTGACATCCATCCCCCCCTCGAAGCCCCCCCTTCCCCCCTCCCCCCCATCGGGTGCGGGTTGTGGGAACTGCAGCTCCTCGGAGGTAGATGCAGGATACAGTTCGGCTACGTCCATGACCTCTGCTGGCAGCTCGGTGTACGTGTGTTCGAATTCGGGTTCTTCACCCAACATGTTCGCAGTTCCCTCTTCCATTGCTACTTCGTTTGGTGCTGCCTGCCAAGGCCCCTTCAGCCATTTCTTGCGCCAGGCTTCCTCTGGTTGCTCATCCCACCAATAAGAGGGCTCTGTGTCCACCCCCGAACACGATCCCCTGGGCGAGTTTGAGTTCGGCGTTCTTTCCTCGGCTGAAGAAAAGCCGTGGAAAGTGCTGCCTGAACATGTGGGGGTAAAGAGCCAGTCATCGAAGTACTCGGCTGGCATGGGTCTATGTGGGAAAAGGGCATGGAACTCGTCCTTTAAAAGAGGTTCGTCTAAAGCGTAGTCCGGCACCCACCCACTGGCACTGACTGGTGCACCCTCTCTGACTAGAAAGTATTCTATTCCCTCTTCCCCCCATCTCGAGTCCAGGATCTCTGTGACCTCGTTGAGTGGTTCGACCCTAGGCGATCCCTCCCTCCTAGGTGACTCTGTGCGTGGCTGCGGTACTGTTTCAGACTCCTGAAACCTGTGCGGGGCCTTGTAGGGAGTGAGCACCGACCTATGAAAAACCGGGTGGACTCTGGAACCTTCGGGGAGGGCCAGTCGAAAAGCCACGGGGTTGATCTTAGCCTCCACCTGGTATGGTCCTAGCTGCCTGTGCCCTAGCTTCTTCTTGGCCAACGACTTGGTTGGCATCGCCTGGGCCGCTAACCACACCCAGTCCCCCACCTGGATGTCCTCTCCCACTCTTCTGCCTTTGTCTGCCTGCACCTTATATGCTTGTTTGGCTAGCTCCAAATGTCTCCGCAGCTCCTCGTGCACCTCTTGTAGTTCTGCAGCGAACTGGTCGGCCTCTTGCGGCTCCCCCTCTCTTGGTGCTACGAACCCCGGGAAGGTCCTGGGATGACGTCCATTGTTCGCGAAGAACGGCGTCACCCCCGTCGACGCATGCTTCGTGTTGTTGTAGGCAAACTCCGCCATCGGTAGGTAGTCCACCCAAGCTGTGGGTCGCTGATTTGCATAACATCTCAGGTACTGCTGCATGATCGCGTTGACCCTCTCGGCCTGGCCGTTGGTTTGTGGATGTCTTGCCGACGCTAGGTTGATCTTGACGCGCAGGATACCTAGGAGCTTCTGCCAAAAATTGGAAATAAACTGGCGCCCCCTGTCGGACAGGATGGCCCGCGGCAGCCCATGCGCCCGGAACACGTGGTCGATGAAGAGCTTGGCGGTCTGTTCCGCCGTCGCCACCTTCGCG
Source organism: Podarcis cretensis (assembly GCF_951804945.1). Lineage (NCBI taxonomy): Eukaryota > Metazoa > Chordata > Lepidosauria > Squamata > Lacertidae > Podarcis > Podarcis cretensis. The sequence goes on along the minus strand of NW_027647827.1, from coordinate 38,786 downwards.
CAGGGAATGAAGTGCGCCATCTTGGTGAACAAGTCCACCACCACCAGTACCGCCGTCTTGCCTCTGGAACTGGGCAGGTCAGTGACGAAGTCCAGCGCCACCCTCTCCCACGGTTGCTGTGGTGTTTCCAGTGGTTCCAGCAAGCCCGCCGGCTTCTGGTGTACTGGCTTGGACCTCTGACAAGTGTCACATCTGGCGACGTACTCCGCTACTTCTCCTCGCATCTGGGGCCACCAAAAGTCCCTGGCCACCAGTTCTATTGTCTTCTCCCTGCCGAAATGGCCCGCACTGGGAGCGTCGTGCAACTGCTGCAGAACCTTTGCTCGGAGCTCGTCGCTCGGCACGTAGAGGGCACCCTTGTGAGTTAACAGTCCGTCGCGTAACTGGAACTCATCGTCTCTCAGCGAACCCCTACGCAGCTCCTCTATTTTGGATTGTGCAAACTGATCTACCTGCAACGCGCGTCGCACTGCGTCCAGGTCGACAGCGATGGCAGCGCACGCCCACGCCTGCGGTGCAAAAATGTGCCTGGCTGCTATCGGCGCCGCTTCCTCAAGATATTGCGGTTTCCTGGAGAGCGCATCGGCTATAACGTTGGAGTCCCCTGGGACATACTCTATCCTGAAGTCGAAATCCGCGAAGAACTCTGCCCAGCGCATGTGTCTTTGGCTCTGGAGTTTCGCCGTGCGCCAATACTCTAAATTCTTGTGATCCGTGCGGACCTGCACTGTGTGCTTGGCTCCAATGAGGAAATGTCGCCACGCTTTGAACGCTGCGTGAATGGCTAACAGCTCCCTGTCCCATATGGTGTAGTTTTGCTCCGCTTTGCTGAGCTTTCTGGAGTAAAAGGCACCGGGTCTCCAGTTTCCATGTGGATCTTCTTGCAGGAGTACGGCTCCAACCGCTCTGTCTGACGCGTCGGTCTCTACTCGTATGGGCTTGCCTGGATTCACGTGCAGCAGCTGCTCCTCGGAGGCGAAAAGGCTTTTAAGCTTCTGAAAAGAGCGCTCCGCCTGTTCCGTCCACACGAACCTCTTTTTCTTGGAACTGAGAGTGTCCGTGATCGCTGCCGTCTCCTTTGCAAAACCTCTGATGAATTTGCGGTAGAAGTTGGCGAAGCCGATGAATCTTTGGACTTCCTTCCGATTGCGAGGGCTCTTCCAGTCCAACACCGCGCGGACCTTGGCGCTGTCCATGGCCAACCCCTTGTCGGACAGCTTGTAGCCTAGGAAATCCACGTCCGTCACATCAAACTGGCACTTCTCTAACTTGGCGTAGAGCTTGTTCTCCCGTAGTCTCTGCAGGACTTCCTTTACGTCCTTCTCATGGGCCTCCTCCGTTTCCGAAAAGATCAGGATGTCGTCGAGGAAACACACGCATTTCTTGTAGAGAAGTCCCGCTAGCACGTGATGCATAAATGCTTGAAAGACGTGAGATCCATTTTGGAGACCAAATGGCATCACTCTGTATTCGTACGTGCCCAGAGGCGTGAACATGGCCGTCTTCCACTCATCGCCCTCCCGGATGCGTATGAGGTTATACGCTCCACGCAGATCCAACTTGGTGAAGATCTTCCCCTTCCTTACGGTTGCCAGGAGATCATCTATCTTGGGCATGGGGAAGGCCTTGGGTTTGGTCTTACTGTTTATGAATCGATAGTCCACAATGAGTCTTTTTTGGGGCGTGTCCTTTTTCTTTACAAAGAAAACAGGACTGCCCCCCACCGCTTTCGATTCTCGGATGAATCCGCGCTTCAAATTGTGCTCTATGAACTCCCTGAGTTCTTGCATCTCGTCCTCAGACATGGAATACAGCTTTGCAGTCGGCAACTGCGCCCCTGGCACCAGGTCGATGGCACAATCATAAGGCCTGTGGGGCGGCAACTGGTCAGCTTCCTTCTCGCAGAAAACCTCCAGGAACCCCTCGTACTTGCGGGGTACTGCCTGCACCATGCCAAGTTGCAACTGCTGCTCAGCTCCCTCCTCCTGGCTGGACTGGATGCAATGTTGAGCACAGTACGATGAGCAAAAGGTGATCTGCCGTTGGTACCACGCTACAGCAGGACTGTGTCTCTCCAGCCAACTCATGCCTAATACTATAGGCGTGTCTGAAAGGCGGGTGACATTGAAGCTGATGACTTCTCGATGATTTCCAATCCTCATCACCATGGGAGGCGTCTGTTGCACAACTTGTCCTCCTAGCAATTTCCTGCCATCCACCGTGACTACGTTCAGAGGTGTTGTCGCTGGCAGAAGCGCTATGCGATGCTGCTTGACAAAGTGCGTCCCCACAAAATCTGCGTTGCTCCCAGAATCAATCGTGATGGGGACTTCCAGGGTGGTTCCATTCGGCAACTGAAGTGTTGCAGTGAGCTGCACCGCTGGCTTGGGTGGTAAAGGGTCTGTGCGTTGCAAAAGCGCTGGGGACTGCTCTACAGATTCGCCTGGCTGAGCCCCAGCAGCTCTGCTTCCAGCCAGGCACTGTCGTTTCCCTGAGGTTGCTCTGCTTGCATCATTTCTGCTGCAACAGTTGCTAAAGCTGCAGTGTGTTTCTGCAGCCTCTGGGGACACTCTTTCGCCATGTGCTGTGCACTGTCGCAAATGTAACACTTCCTGGTCCCTCTAGGAGGCTGTGCCTTTACTGCACCGGAAGCTGGGGCTCTGGCTGTTGCTTGAGCCTTAGCACCACCAAGTTCCATGGGCTCCTCCCCCTGCCTTCCCAGTGGCGAAGGATGTGACTGACTGAACTCCCTGGGGATGAAAGAAGACGTCCTCGCTGGTGGACGCACCTGACGTTCTTTCTCAGTGTGCCAAGGACGTCCCTCGTGCCTTATCCCAATCGCCAAAGCCCTCTGCACAAGCTCCTCCAGGGTCTGGGGTCTGTCTCCCCTGGCAAGTTCATCCTTAATGGGACCGCTGAGCCCCTCCCAGAACAAATCCCTCACAGGTGCACAATCCTTCTCCCAGCTTAGCGCAGTCAGTAAAGCAAAAAATCTGGAATGGTACTGACGCACAGTGGCTTTGCCTTGCCGCAATCCAAAAATTTCCCTGCGTGCAAGATCCACATCTACAGTTGACTGGAAGCAGGCATCCATTGCTTTAATGAATTCATCTGCATCGCGGCGGGCAGGGCCATCTTCACGCCACAAATTGCGCAACCAGTCTCTGGCCGGCCCATGCAAGTGAGAAACAATAAACCCCACTTTCTCCTCCTCATCTTTAAAGTCATGACGAAGCAAGTGCAATGCATACAAAACGTCTGCTCTGAAACTGGGGTAGTGCTTCAGGTTCCCATCGAAGTGGGTGACTAGGCTGCCCCCCCTCCGTCCAAGTCCAATCCCTTCCCTGCTTGCACGTTCCCACCTGGTTTGCAGGTCCTGGCAGCGCTTCTCCGTTTCGTCATGCTTCTTCTGAGACGCAAGGACTGCAGCAGTGAGTTCGGAAACTGTAGTTCGCAGAGCTGTCAACTGCTCCTCCGCACTCATGGCTGTCACCGTTCGTGAGCTTTGCAAAAAAAAATTTTTGCGTTCTTTGGAGGGGACTTACTGTCGGAGCCTCCCTGGGTCCCAGCTCACAAGAGACCAAAGTCCAGTCCAAGTTATATACAAAAGGTTTTATTGAAGATCATTGTCGTCATTACATCCAAACTCCGTGGCTCCACATCTGTTACCCTTAGATGTTAGAAGTCCCCTCTGAGTCCGTCCCTCCCCTGCACCAATTTAAGAGGCTTGTGCTGCTCCACCTTTTCCTCTCCTTCCTTTTCCGCAGGGTCTTCCTGCCCCCCTGTGTTCCCTCTTTCCGGGACTCCCCAGAGGCTGAGTCTTCTCCTGCCTGCTGCCCCCTCCTTCGTGCTTTAGCACCAGGCTCCTCCCCAGAGCTCTCCCCACTTCCGCGCGCCTCCACATTTGAACTTGGCGCGCGTACGTTGCTCCTGACCTTCCTTTCAACAGCCACACTGCTCCCGGTACTGCTTTCCGCCCCTTCCGGCAGGACGTCTTGCCCCGATCTCCTTCCCCCCTCTGCTCCTTGTTCTGTTCCTCCCGACACACTGGTAACTCCACCCTCTTCACTCCGTTCCGGTGGAGAAGCAGGTCTCGATCTCCAACTCCCACTGGCGGTTCCCCCTACGTTCCCCTGCTCCTGACTGCTTCCCCCTTGGGCTCCCCTTGGCTTGACCAGGGGGGCTCCCTTTTGGGAATCCTCCGATCCACTGGACGGACTCATGGACCATCTCGGGTCATTGTCGTCCTCTTCCTCGTCAGGCTGGAATCCTTCTCCCTCACTCTCGGTCTCCTCCCTCCTCTGCGCCTCTCTCCCTGAACCCCTGACACTAACCCTAACCCTAACCCTAACCCTAACCCTAACCCTAACCCTAACCCTAACCCTAACCCTAACCCTAACCCTAACCCTAACCCTAACCCTAACCCTAACCCTAACCCTAACCCTAACCCTAACCCTAACCCTAACCCTAACCCTAACCCTAACCCTAACCCTAACCCTAACCCTAACCCTAACCCTAACCCTAACCCTAACCCTAACCCTAACCCTAACCCTAACCCTAACCCTAACCCTAACCCTAACCCTAACCCTAACCCTAACCCTAACCCTAACCCTAACCCTAACCCTAACCCTAACCCTAACCCTAACCCTAACCCTAACCCTAACCCTAACCCTAACCCTAACCCTAACCCTAACCCTAACCCTAACCCTAACCCTAACCCTAACCCTAACCCTAACCCTAACCCTAACCCTAACCCTAACCCTAACCCTAACCCTAACCCTAACCCTAACCCTAACCCTAACCCTAACCCTAACCCTAACCCTAACCCTAACCCTAACCCTAACCCTAACCCTAACCCTAACCCTAACCCTAACCCTAACCCTAACCCTAACCCTAACCCTAACCCTAACCCTAACCCTAACCCTAACCCTAACCCTAACCCTAACCCTAACCCTAACCCTAACCCTAACCCTAACCCTAACCCTAACCCTAACCCTAACCCTAACCCTAACCCTAACCCTAACCCTAACCCTAACCCTAACCCTAACCCTAACCCTAACCCTAACCCTAACCCTAACCCTAACCCTAACCCTAACCCTAACCCTAACCCTAACCCTAACCCTAACCCTAACCCTAACCCTAACCCTAACCCTAACCCTAACCCTAACCCTAACCCTAACCCTAACCCTAACCCTAACCCTAACCCTAACCCTAACCCTAACCCTAACCCTAACCCTAACCCTAACCCTAACCCTAACCCTAACCCTAACCCTAACCCTAACCCTAACCCTAACCCTAACCCTAACCCTAACCCTAACCCTAACCCTAACCCTAACCCTAACCCTAACCCTAACCCTAACCCTAACCCTAACCCTAACCCTAACCCTAACCCTAACCCTAACCCTAACCCTAACCCTAACCCTAACCCTAACCCTAACCCTAACCCTAACCCTAACCCTAACCCTAACCCTAACCCTAACCCTAACCCTAACCCTAACCCTAACCCTAACCCTAACCCTAACCCTAACCCTAACCCTAACCCTAACCCTAACCCTAACCCTAACCCTAACCCTAACCCTAACCCTAACCCTAACCCTAACCCTAACCCTAACCCTAACCCTAACCCTAACCCTAACCCTAACCCTAACCCTAACCCTAACCCTAACCCTAACCCTAACCCTAACCCTAACCCTAACCCTAACCCTAACCCTAACCCTAACCCTAACCCTAACCCTAACCCTAACCCTAACCCTAACCCTAACCCTAACCCTAACCCTAACCCTAACCCTAACCCTAACCCTAACCCTAACCCTAACCCTAACCCTAACCCTAACCCTAACCCTAACCCTAACCCTAACCCTAACCCTAACCCTAACCCTAACCCTAACCCTAACCCTAACCCTAACCCTAACCCTAACCCTAACCCTAACCCTAACCCTAACCCTAACCCTAACCCTAACCCTAACCCTAACCCTAACCCTAACCCTAACCCTAACCCTAACCCTAACCCTAACCCTAACCCTAACCCTAACCCTAACCCTAACCCTAACCCTAACCCTAACCCTAACCCTAACCCTAACCCTAACCCTAACCCTAACCCTAACCCTAACCCTAACCCTAACCCTAACCCTAACCCTAACCCTAACCCTAACCCTAACCCTAACCCTAACCCTAACCCTAACCCTAACCCTAACCCTAACCCTAACCCTAACCCTAACCCTAACCCTAACCCTAACCCTAACCCTAACCCTAACCCTAACCCTAACCCTAACCCTAACCCTAACCCTAACCCTAACCCTAACCCTAACCCTAACCCTAACCCTAACCCTAACCCTAACCCTAACCCTAACCCTAACCCTAACCCTAACCCTAACCCTAACCCTAACCCTAACCCTAACCCTAACCCTAACCCTAACCCTAACCCTAACCCTAACCCTAACCCTAACCCTAACCCTAACCCTAACCCTAACCCTAACCCTAACCCTAACCCTAACCCTAACCCTAACCCTAACCCTAACCCTAACCCTAACCCTAACCCTAACCCTAACCCTAACCCTAACCCTAACCCTAACCCTAACCCTAACCCTAACCCTAACCCTAACCCTAACCCTAACCCTAACCCTAACCCTAACCCTAACCCTAACCCTAACCCTAACCCTAACCCTAACCCTAACCCTAACCCTAACCCTAACCCTAACCCTAACCCTAACCCTAACCCTAACCCTAACCCTAACCCTAACCCTAACCCTAACCCTAACCCTAACCCTAACCCTAACCCTAACCCTAACCCTAACCCTAACCCTAACCCTAACCCTAACCCTAACCCTAACCCTAACCCTAACCCTAACCCTAACCCTAACCCTAACCCTAACCCTAACCCTAACCCTAACCCTAACCCTAACCCTAACCCTAACCCTAACCCTAACCCTAACCCTAACCCTAACCCTAACCCTAACCCTAACCCTAACCCTAACCCTAACCCTAACCCTAACCCTAACCCTAACCCTAACCCTAACCCTAACCCTAACCCTAACCCTAACCCTAACCCTAACCCTAACCCTAACCCTAACCCTAACCCTAACCCTAACCCTAACCCTAACCCTAACCCTAACCCTAACCCTAACCCTAACCCTAACCCTAACCCTAACCCTAACCCTAACCCTAACCCTAACCCTAACCCTAACCCTAACCCTAACCCTAACCCTAACCCTAACCCTAACCCTAACCCTAACCCTAACCCTAACCCTAACCCTAACCCTAACCCTAACCCTAACCCTAACCCTAACCCTAACCCTAACCCTAACCCTAACCCTAACCCTAACCCTAACCCTAACCCTAACCCTAACCCTAACCCTAACCCTAACCCTAACCCTAACCCTAACCCTAACCCTAACCCTAACCCTAACCCTAACCCTAACCCTAACCCTAACCCTAACCCTAACCCTAACCCTAACCCTAACCCTAACCCTAACCCTAACCCTAACCCTAACCCTAACCCTAACCCTAACCCTAACCCTAACCCTAACCCTAACCCTAACCCTAACCCTAACCCTAACCCTAACCCTAACCCTAACCCTAACCCTAACCCTAACCCTAACCCTAACCCTAACCCTAACCCTAACCCTAACCCTAACCCTAACCCTAACCCTAACCCTAACCCTAACCCTAACCCTAACCCTAACCCTAACCCTAACCCTAACCCTAACCCTAACCCTAACCCTAACCCTAACCCTAACCCTAACCCTAACCCTAACCCTAACCCTAACCCTAACCCTAACCCCTAACCCTAACCCTAACCCTAACCCTAACCCTAACCCTAACCCTAACCCTAACCCTAACCCTAACCCTAACCCTAACCCTAACCCTAACCCTAACCCTAACCCTAACCCTAACCCTAACCCTAACCCTAACCCTAACCCTAACCCTAACCCTAACCCTAACCCTAACCCTAACCCTAACCCTAACCCTAACCCTAACCCTAACCCTAACCCTAACCCTAACCCTAACCCTAACCCTAACCCTAACCCTAACCCTAACCCTAACCCTAACCCTAACCCTAACCTAACCCTAACCCTAACCCTAACCCTAACCCTAACCCTAACCCTAACCCTAACCCTAACCCTAACCCTAACCCTAACCCTAACCCTAACCCTAACCCTAACCCTAACCCTAACCCTAACCCTAACCCTAACCCTAACCCTAACCCTAACCCTAACCCTAACCCTAACCCTAACCCTAACCCTAACCCTAACCCTAACCCTAACCCTAACCCTAACCCTAACCCTAACCCTAACCCTAACCCTAACCCTAACCCTAACCCTAACCCTAACCCTAACCCTAACCCTAACCCTAACCCTAACCCTAACCCTAACCCTAACCCTAACCCTAACCCTAACCCTAACCCTAACCCTAACCCTAACCCTAACCCTAACCCTAACCCTAACCCTAACCCTAACCCTAACCCTAACCCTAACCCTAACTGTCAGGGGTTCAGGGAGAGAGGCGCAGAGGAGGGAGGAGACCGAGAGTGAGGGAGAAGGATTCCAGCCTGACGAGGAAGAGGACGACAATGACCCGAGATGGTCCATGAGTCCGTCCAGTGAATCGGAGGATTCCCAAGAGGGAGCCCCCCTGGTCAAGCCAAGGGGAGCCCAAGGGGGAAGCAGTCAGGAGCAGGGGAACGTAGGGGGAACCGCCAGTGGGAGTTGGAGATCGAGACCTGCTTCTCCACCGGAACGGAGTGAAGAGGGTGGAGTTACCAGTGTGTCGGGAGGAACAGAACAAGGAGCAGAGGGGGGAAGGAGATCGGGGCAAGACGTCCTGCCGGAAGGGGCGGAAAGCAGTACCGGGAGCAGTGTGGCTGTTGAAAGGAAGGTCAGGAGCAACGTACGCGCGCCAAGTTCAAATGTGGAGGCGCGCGGAAGTGGGGAGAGCTCTGGGGAGGAGCCTGGTGCTAAAGCACGAAGGAGGGGGCAGCAGGCAGGAGAAGACTCAGCCTCTGGGGAGTCCCGGAAAGAGGGAACACAGGGGGGCAGGAAGACCCTGCGGAAAAGGAAGGAGAGGAAAAGGTGGAGCAGCACAAGCCTCTTAAATTGGTGCAGGGGAGGGACGGACTCAGAGGGGACTTCTAACATCTAAGGGTAACAGATGCGGAGCCACGGAGTTTGGATGTAATGACGACAATGATCTTCAATAAAACCTTTTGTATATAACTTGGACTGGACTTTGGTCTCTTGTGAGCTGGGACCCAGGGTGGCTCTGACAGTAAGTCCCCTCCCAAGAACGCAAAAATTTTTTTTTTTTTGCAAAGCTCACGAACGGTGACAGCCATGAGTGCGGAGGAGCAGTTGACAGCTCTGCGAACTACAGTTTCCGAACTCACTGCTGCAGTCCTTGCGTCTCAGAAGAAGCATGACGAAATGGAGAAGCGCTGCCAGGACCTGCAAACCAGGTGGGAACGTGCAAGCAGGGAAGGGTTCCCAGGGTCCAGATCAGAAGGGATTGGACTTGGACGGAGGGGGGGCAGACTAGTCACCCACTTCGATGGGAACCTGAAGCACTACCCCAGTTTCAGAGCAGACGTTTTGTATGCATTGCACTTGCTTCGTCATGACTTTAAAGATGAGGAGGAGAAAGTGGGGTTTATTGTTTCTCACTTGCATGGGCCGGCCAGAGACTGGTTGCGCAATTTGTGGCGTGAAGATGGCCCTGCCCGCCGCGATGCAGATGAATTCATTAAAGCAATGGATGCCTGCTTCCAGTCAACTGTAGATGTGGATCTTGCACGCAGGGAAATTTTTGGATTGCGGCAAGGCAAAGCCACTGTGCGTCAGTACCATTCCAGATTTTTTGCTTTACTGACTGCGCTAAGCTGGGAGAAGGATGGTGCACCTGTGAGGGATTTGTTCTGGGAGGGGCTCAGCGGTCCCATTAAGGATGAACTTGCCAGGGGAGACAGACCCCAGACCCTGGAGGAGCTTGTGCAGAGGGCTTTGGCGATTGGGATAAGGCACGAGGGACGTCCTTGGCACACTGAGGAAGAACGTCAGGTGCGTCCACCAGCGAGGACGTCTTCTTTCATCCCCAGGGAGTTCAGTCAGTCACATCCTTCGCCACTGGGAAGGCAGGGGGAGGAGCCCATGGAACTTGGTGGTGCTAAGGCTCAAGCAACAGCCAGAGCCCCAGCTTCCGGTGCAGTAAAGGCACAGCCTCCTAGAGGGACCAGGAAGTGTTACATTTGCGACAGTGCACAGCACATGGCGAAAGAGTGTCCCCAGAGGCTGCAGAAACACACTGCAGCTTTAGCAACTGTTGCAGCAGAAATGATGCAAGCAGAGCAACCTCAGGGAAACGACAGTGCCTGGCTGGAAGCAGAGCTGCTGGGGCTCAGCCAGGCGAATCTGTAGAGCAGTCCCCAGCGCTTTTGCAACGCACAGACCCTTTACCACCCAAGCCAGCGGTGCAGCTCACTGCAACACTTCAGTTGCCGAATGGAACCACCCTGGAAGTCCCCATCACGATTGATTCTGGGAGCAACGCAGATTTTGTGGGGACGCACTTTGTCAAGCAGCATCGCATAGCGCTTCTGCCAGCGACAACACCTCTGAACGTAGTCACGGTGGATGGCAGGAAATTGCTAGGAGGACAAGTTGTGCAACAGACGCCTCCCATGGTGATGAGGATTGGAAATCATCGAGAAGTCATCAGCTTCAATGTCACCCGCCTTTCAGACACGCCTATAGTATTAGGCATGAGTTGGCTGGAGAGACACAGTCCTGCTGTAGCGTGGTACCAACGGCAGATCACCTTTTGCTCATCGTACTGTGCTCAACATTGCATCCAGTCCAGCCAGGAGGAGGGAGCTGAGCAGCAGTTGCAACTTGGCATGGTGCAGGCAGTACCCCGCAAGTACGAGGGGTTCCTGGAGGTCTTCTGCGAGAAGGAAGCTGACCAGTTGCCGCCCCACAGGCCTTATGATTGTGCCATCGACCTGGTGCCAGGGGCGCAGTTGCCGACTGCAAAGCTGTATTCCATGTCTGAGGACGAGATGCAAGAACTCAGGGAGTTCATAGAGCACAATTTGAAGCGCGGATTCATCCGAGAATCGAAAGCGGTGGGGGGCAGTCCTGTTTTCTTTGTGAAGAAAAAGGACACGCCCCAAAAAAGACTCATTGTGGACTATCGATTCATAAACAGTAAGACCAAACCCAAGGCCTTCCCCATGCCCAAGATAGATGATCTCCTGGCAACCGTAAGGAAGGGGAAGATCTTCACCAAATTGGATCTGCGTGGAGCGTATAACCTCATACGCATCCGGGAGGGCGATGAGTGGAAGACGGCCATGTTCACGCCTCTGGGCACGTACGAATACAGAGTGATGCCATTTGGTCTCCAAAATGGATCTCACGTCTTTCAAGCATTTATGCATCACGTGCTAGCGGGACTTCTCTACAAGAAATGCGTGTGTTTCCTCGACGACATCCTGATCTTTTCGGAAACGGAGGAGGCCCATGAGAAGGACGTAAAGGAAGTCCTGCAGAGACTACGGGAGAACAAGCTCTACGCCAAGTTAGAGAAGTGCCAGTTTGATGTGACGGACGTGGATTTCCTAGGCTACAAGCTGTCCGACAAGGGGCTGGCCATGGACAGCGCCAAGGTCCGCGCGGTGTTGGACTGGAAGAGCCCTCGCAATCGGAAGGAAGTCCAAAGATTCATCGGCTTCGCCAACTTCTACCGCAAATTCATCAGAGGTTTTGCAAAGGAGACGGCAGCGATCACGGACACTCTCAGTTCCAAGAAAAAGAGGTTCGTGTGGACGGAACAGGCGGAGCGCTCTTTTCAGAAGCTTAAAAGCCTTTTCGCCTCCGAGGAGCAGCTGCTGCACGTGAATCCAGGCAAGCCCATACGAGTAGAGACCGACGCGTCAGACAGAGCGGTTGGAGCCGTACTCCTGCAAGAAGATCCACATGGAAACTGGAGACCCGGTGCCTTTTACTCCAGAAAGCTCAGCAAAGCGGAGCAAAACTACACCATATGGGACAGGGAGCTGTTAGCCATTCACGCAGCGTTCAAAGCGTGGCGACATTTCCTCATTGGAGCCAAGCACACAGTGCAGGTCCGCACGGATCACAAGAATTTAGAGTATTGGCGCACGGCGAAACTCCAGAGCCAAAGACACATGCGCTGGGCAGAGTTCTTCGCGGATTTCGACTTCAGGATAGAGTACGTCCCAGGGGACTCCAACGTTATAGCCGATGCGCTCTCCAGGAAACCGCAATATCTTGAGGAAGCGGCGCCAATAGCAGCCAGGCACATTTTTGCACCGCAGGTGTGGGCGTGCGCTGCCATCGCTGTCGACCTGGACGCAGTGCGACGCGCGTTGCAGGTAGATCAGTTTGCACAATCCAAAATAGAGGAGCTGCGTAGGGGTTCGCTGAGAGACGATGAGTTCCAGTTACGCGACGGACTGTTAACTCACAAGGGTGCCCTCTACGTGCCGAGCGACGAGCTCCGAGCAAAGGTTCTGCAGCAGTTGCACGACGCTCCCAGTGCGGGCCATTTCGGCAGGGAGAAGACAATAGAACTGGTGGCCAGGGACTTTTGGTGGCCCCAGATGCGAGGAGAAGTAGCGGAGTACGTCGCCAGATGTGACACTTGTCAGAGGTCCAAGCCAGTACACCAGAAGCCGGCGGGCTTGCTGGAACCACTGGAAACACCACAGCAACCGTGGGAGAGGGTGGCGCTGGACTTCGTCACTGACCTGCCCAGTTCCAGAGGCAAGACGGCGGTACTGGTGGTGGTGGACTTGTTCACCAAGATGGCGCACTTCATTCCCTGCGCGAAGGTGGCGACGGCGGAACAGACCGCCAAGCTCTTCATCGACCACGTGTTCCGGGCGCATGGGCTGCCGCGGGCCATCCTGTCCGACAGGGGGCGCCAGTTTATTTCCAATTTTTGGCAGAAGCTCCTAGGTATCCTGCGCGTCAAGATCAACCTAGCGTCGGCAAGACATCCACAAACCAACGGCCAGGCCGAGAGGGTCAACGCGATCATGCAGCAGTACCTGAGATGTTATGCAAATCAGCGACCCACAGCTTGGGTGGACTACCTACCGATGGCGGAGTTTGCCTACAACAACACGAAGCATGCGTCGACGGGGGTGACGCCCTTCTTCGCGAACAATGGACGTCATCCCAGGACCTTCCCGGGGTTCGTAGCACCAAGAGAGGGGGAGCCGCAAGAGGCCGACCAGTTCGCTGCAGAACTACAAGAGGTGCACGAGGAGCTGCGGAGACATTTGGAGCTAGCCAAACAAGCATATAAGGTGCAGGCAGACAAAGGCAGAAGAGTGGGAGAGGACATCCAGGTGGGGGACTGGGTGTGGTTGGCGGCCCAGGCGATGCCAACCAAGTCGTTGGCCAAGAAGAAGCTAGGGCACAGGCAGCTAGGACCATACCAGGTGGAGGCTAAGATCAACCCCGTGGCTTTTCGACTGGCCCTCCCCGAAGGTTCCAGAGTCCACCCGGTTTTTCATAGGTCGGTGCTCACTCCCTACAAGGCCCCGCACAGGTTTCAGGAGTCTGAAACAGTACCGCAGCCACGCACAGAGTCACCTAGGAGGGAGGGATCGCCTAGGGTCGAACCACTCAACGAGGTCACAGAGATCCTGGACTCGAGATGGGGGGAAGAGGGAATAGAATACTTTCTAGTCAGAGAGGGTGCACCAGTCAGTGCCAGTGGGTGGGTGCCGGACTACGCTTTAGACGAACCTCTTTTAAAGGACGAG
>NW_027647827.1:0-20000 GCF_951804945.1 Podarcis cretensis | reverse complement strand
CCCTAACCCTAACCCTAACCCTAACCCTAACCCTAACCCTAACCCTAACCCTAACCCTAACCCTAACCCTAACCCTAACCCTAACCCTAACCCTAACCCTAACCCTAACCCTAACCCTAACCCTAACCCTAACCCTAACCCTAACCCTAACCCTAACCCTAACCCTAACCCTAACCCTAACCCTAACCCTAACCCTAACCCTAACCCTAACCCTAACCCTAACCCTAACCCTAACCCTAACCCTAACCCTAACCCTAACCCTAACCCTAACCCTAACCCTAACCCTAACCCTAACCCTAACCCTAACCCTAACCCTAACCCTAACCCTAACCCTAACCCTAACCCTAACCCTAACCCTAACCCTAACCCTAACCCTAACCCTAACCCTAACCCTAACCCTAACCCTAACCCTAACCCTAACCCTAACCCTAACCCTAACCCTAACCCTAACCCTAACCCTAACCCTAACCCTAACCCTAACCCTAACCCTAACCCTAACCCTAACCCTAACCCTAACCCTAACCCTAACCCTAACCCTAACCCTAACCCTAACCCTAACCCTAACCCTAACCCTAACCCTAACCCTAACCCTAACCCTAACCCTAACCCTAACCCTAACCCTAACCCTAACCCCTAACCCTAACCCTAACCCTAACCCTAACCCTAACCCTAACCCTAACCCTAACCCTAACCCTAACCCTAACCCTAACCCTAACCCTAACCCTAACCCTAACCCTAACCCTAACCCTAACCCTAACCCTAACCCTAACCCTAACCCTAACCCTAACCCTAACCCTAACCCTAACCCTAACCCTAACCCTAACCCTAACCCTAACCCTAACCCTAACCCTAACCCTAACCCTAACCCTAACCCTAACCCTAACCCTAACCCTAACCCTAACCCTAACCCTAACCCTAACCCTAACCCTAACCCTAACCCTAACCCTAACCCTAACCCTAACCCTAACCCTAACCCTAACCCTAACCCTAACCCTAACCCTAACCCTAACCCTAACCCTAACCCTAACCCTAACCCTAACCCTAACCCTAACCCTAACCCTAACCCTAACCCTAACCCTAACCCTAACCCTAACCCTAACCCTAACCCTAACCCTAACCCTAACCCTAACCCTAACCCTAACCCTAACCCTAACCCTAACCCTAACCCTAACCCTAACCCTAACCCTAACCCTAACCCTAACCCTAACCCTAACCCTAACCCTAACCCTAACCCTAACCCTAACCCTAACCCTAACCTAACCCTAACCCTAACCCTAACCCTAACCCTAACCCTAACCCTAACCCTAACCCTAACCCTAACCCTAACCCTAACCCTAACCCTAACCCTAACCCTAACCCTAACCCTAACCCTAACCCTAACCCTAACCCTAACCCTAACCCTAACCCTAACCCTAACCCTAACCCTAACCCTAACCCTAACCCTAACCCTAACCCTAACCCTAACCCTAACCCTAACCCTAACCCTAACCCTAACCCTAACCCTAACCCTAACCCTAACCCTAACCCTAACCCTAACCCTAACCCTAACCCTAACCTAACCCTAACCCTAACCCTAACCCTAACCCTAACCCTAACCCTAACCCTAACCCTAACCCTAACCCTAACCCTAACCCTAACCCTAACCCTAACCCTAACCCTAACCCTAACCCTAACCCTAACCCTAACCCTAACCCTAACCCTAACCCTAACCCTAACCCTAACCCTAACCCTAACCCTAACCCTAACCCTAACCCTAACCCTAACCCTAACCCTAACCCTAACCCTAACCCTAACCCTAACCCTAACCCTAACCCTAACCCTAACCCTAACCCTAACCCTAACCCTAACCCTAACCCTAACCCTAACCCTAACCCTAACCCTAACCCTAACCCTAACCCTAACCCTAACCCTAACCCTAACCCTAACCCTAACCCTAACCCTAACCCTAACCCTAACCCTAACCCTAACCCTAACCCTAACCCTAACCCTAACCCTAACCCTAACCCTAACCCTAACCCTAACCCTAACCCTAACCCTAACCCTAACCCTAACCCTAACCCTAACCCTAACCCTAACCCTAACCCTAACCCTAACCCTAACCCTAACCCTAACCCTAACCCTAACCCTAACCCTAACCCTAACCCTAACCCTAACCCTAACCCTAACCCTAACCCTAACCCTAACCCTAACCCTAACCCTAACCCTAACCCTAACCCTAACCCTAACCCTAACCCTAACCCTAACCCTAACCCTAACCCTAACCCTAACCCTAACCCTAACCCTAACCCTAACCCTAACCCTAACCCTAACCCTAACCCTAACCCTAACCCTAACCCTAACCCTAACCCTAACCCTAACCCTAACCCTAACCCTAACCCTAACCCTAACCCTAACCCTAACCCTAACCCTAACCCTAACCCTAACCCTAACCCTAACCCTAACCCTAACCCTAACCCTAACCCTAACCCTAACCCTAACCCTAACCCTAACCCTAACCCTAACCCTAACCCTAACCCTAACCCTAACCCTAACCCTAACCCTAACCCTAACCCTAACCCTAACCCTAACCCTAACCCTAACCCTAACCCTAACCCTAACCCTAACCCTAACCCTAACCCTAACCCTAACCCTAACCCTAACCCTAACCCTAACCCTAACCCTAACCCTAACCCTAACCCTAACCCTAACCCTAACCCTAACCCTAACCCTAACCCTAACCCTAACCCTAACCCTAACCCTAACCCTAACCCTAACCCTAACCCTAACCCTAACCCTAACCCTAACCCTAACCCTAACCCTAACCCTAACCCTAACCCTAACCCTAACCCTAACCCTAACCCTAACCCTAACCCTAACCCTAACCCTAACCCTAACCCTAACCCTAACCCTAACCCTAACCCTAACCCTAACCCTAACCCTAACCCTAACCCTAACCCTAACCCTAACCCTAACCCTAACCCTAACCCTAACCCTAACCCTAACCCTAACCCTAACCCTAACCCTAACCCTAACCCTAACCCTAACCCTAACCCTAACCCTAACCCTAACCCTAACCCTAACCCTAACCCTAACCCTAACCCTAACCCTAACCCTAACCCTAACCCTAACCCTAACCCTAACCCTAACCCTAACCCTAACCCTAACCCTAACCCTAACCCTAACCCTAACCCTAACCCTAACCCTAACCCTAACCCTAACCCTAACCCTAACCCTAACCCTAACCCTAACCCTAACCCTAACCCTAACCCTAACCCTAACCCTAACCCTAACCCTAACCCTAACCCTAACCCTAACCCTAACCCTAACCCTAACCCTAACCCTAACCCTAACCCTAACCCTAACCCTAACCCTAACCCTAACCCTAACCCTAACCCTAACCCTAACCCTAACCCTAACCCTAACCCTAACCCTAACCCTAACCCTAACCCTAACCCTAACCCTAACCCTAACCCTAACCCTAACCCTAACCCTAACCCTAACCCTAACCCTAACCCTAACCCTAACCCTAACCCTAACCCTAACCCTAACCCTAACCCTAACCCTAACCCTAACCCTAACCCTAACCCTAACCCTAACCCTAACCCTAACCCTAACCCTAACCCTAACCCTAACCCTAACCCTAACCCTAACCCTAACCCTAACCCTAACCCTAACCCTAACCCTAACCCTAACCCTAACCCTAACCCTAACCCTAACCCTAACCCTAACCCTAACCCTAACCCTAACCCTAACCCTAACCCTAACCCTAACCCTAACCCTAACCCTAACCCTAACCCTAACCCTAACCCTAACCCTAACCCTAACCCTAACCCTAACCCTAACCCTAACCCTAACCCTAACCCTAACCCTAACCCTAACCCTAACCCTAACCCTAACCCTAACCCTAACCCTAACCCTAACCCTAACCCTAACCCTAACCCTAACCCTAACCCTAACCCTAACCCTAACCCTAACCCTAACCCTAACCCTAACCCTAACCCTAACCCTAACCCTAACCCTAACCCTAACCCTAACCCTAACCCTAACCCTAACCCTAACCCTAACCCTAACCCTAACCCTAACCCTAACCCTAACCCTAACCCTAACCCTAACCCTAACCCTAACCCTAACCCTAACCCTAACCCTAACCCTAACCCTAACCCTAACCCTAACCCTAACCCTAACCCTAACCCTAACCCTAACCCTAACCCTAACCCTAACCCTAACCCTAACCCTAACCCTAACCCTAACCCTAACCCTAACCCTAACCCTAACCCTAACCCTAACCCTAACCCTAACCCTAACCCTAACCCTAACCCTAACCCTAACCCTAACCCTAACCCTAACCCTAACCCTAACCCTAACCCTAACCCTAACCCTAACCCTAACCCTAACCCTAACCCTAACCCTAACCCTAACCCTAACCCTAACCCTAACCCTAACCCTAACCCTAACCCTAACCCTAACCCTAACCCTAACCCTAACCCTAACCCTAACCCTAACCCTAACCCTAACCCTAACCCTAACCCTAACCCTAACCCTAACCCTAACCCTAACCCTAACCCTAACCCTAACCCTAACCCTAACCCTAACCCTAACCCTAACCCTAACCCTAACCCTAACCCTAACCCTAACCCTAACCCTAACCCTAACCCTAACCCTAACCCTAACCCTAACCCTAACCCTAACCCTAACCCTAACCCTAACCCTAACCCTAACCCTAACCCTAACCCTAACCCTAACCCTAACCCTAACCCTAACCCTAACCCTAACCCTAACCCTAACCCTAACCCTAACCCTAACCCTAACCCTAACCCTAACCCTAACCCTAACCCTAACCCTAACCCTAACCCTAACCCTAACCCTAACCCTAACCCTAACCCTAACCCTAACCCTAACCCTAACCCTAACCCTAACCCTAACCCTAACCCTAACCCTAACCCTAACCCTAACCCTAACCCTAACCCTAACCCTAACCCTAACCCTAACCCTAACCCTAACCCTAACCCTAACCCTAACCCTAACCCTAACCCTAACCCTAACCCTAACCCTAACCCTAACCCTAACCCTAACCCTAACCCTAACCCTAACCCTAACCCTAACCCTAACCCTAACCCTAACCCTAACCCTAACCCTAACCCTAACCCTAACCCTAACCCTAACCCTAACCCTAACCCTAACCCTAACCCTAACCCTAACCCTAACCCTAACCCTAACCCTAACCCTAACCCTAACCCTAACCCTAACCCTAACCCTAACCCTAACCCTAACCCTAACCCTAACCCTAACCCTAACCCTAACCCTAACCCTAACCCTAACCCTAACCCTAACCCTAACCCTAACCCTAACCCTAACCCTAACCCTAACCCTAACCCTAACCCTAACCCTAACCCTAACCCTAACCCTAACCCTAACCCTAACCCTAACCCTAACCCTAACCCTAACCCTAACCCTAACCCTAACCCTAACCCTAACCCTAACCCTAACCCTAACCCTAACCCTAACCCTAACCCTAACCCTAACCCTAACCCTAACCCTAACCCTAACCCTAACCCTAACCCTAACCCTAACCCTAACCCTAACCCTAACCCTAACCCTAACCCTAACCCTAACCCTAACCCTAACCCTAACCCTAACCCTAACCCTAACCCTAACCCTAACCCTAACCCTAACCCTAACCCTAACCCTAACCCTAACCCTAACCCTAACCCTAACCCTAACCCTAACCCTAACCCTAACCCTAACCCTAACCCTAACCCTAACCCTAACCCTAACCCTAACCCTAACCCTAACCCTAACCCTAACCCTAACCCTAACCCTAACCCTAACCCTAACCCTAACCCTAACCCTAACCCTAACCCTAACCCTAACCCTAACCCTAACCCTAACCCTAACCCTAACCCTAACCCTAACCCTAACCCTAACCCTAACCCTAACCCTAACCCTAACCCTAACCCTAACCCTAACCCTAACCCTAACCCTAACCCTAACCCTAACCCTAACCCTAACCCTAACCCTAACCCTAACCCTAACCCTAACCCTAACCCTAACCCTAACCCTAACCCTAACCCTAACCCTAACCCTAACCCTAACCCTAACCCTAACCCTAACCCTAACCCTAACCCTAACCCTAACCCTAACCCTAACCCTAACCCTAACCCTAACCCTAACCCTAACCCTAACCCTAACCCTAACCCTAACCCTAACCCTAACCCTAACCCTAACCCTAACCCTAACCCTAACCCTAACCCTAACCCTAACCCTAACCCTAACCCTAACCCTAACCCTAACCCTAACCCTAACCCTAACCCTAACCCTAACCCTAACCCTAACCCTAACCCTAACCCTAACCCTAACCCTAACCCTAACCCTAACCCTAACCCTAACCCTAACCCTAACCCTAACCCTAACCCTAACCCTAACCCTAACCCTAACCCTAACCCTAACCCTAACCCTAACCCTAACCCTAACCCTAACCCTAACCCTAACCCTAACCCTAACCCTAACCCTAACCCTAACCCTAACCCTAACCCTAACCCTAACCCTAACCCTAACCCTAACCCTAACCCTAACCCTAACCCTAACCCTAACCCTAACCCTAACCCTAACCCTAACCCTAACCCTAACCCTAACCCTAACCCTAACCCTAACCCTAACCCTAACCCTAACCCTAACCCTAACCCTAACCCTAACTGTCAGGGGTTCAGGGAGAGAGGCGCAGAGGAGGGAGGAGACCGAGAGTGAGGGAGAAGGATTCCAGCCTGACGAGGAAGAGGACGACAATGACCCGAGATGGTCCATGAGTCCGTCCAGTGAATCGGAGGATTCCCAAAAGGGAGCCCCCCTGGTCAAGCCAAGGGGAGCCCAAGGGGGAAGCAGTCAGGAGCAGGGGAACGTAGGGGGAACCGCCAGTGGGAGTTGGAGATCGAGACCTGCTTCTCCACCGGAACGGAGTGAAGAGGGTGGAGTTACCAGTGTGTCGGGAGGAACAGAACAAGGAGCAGAGGGGGGAAGGAGATCGGGGCAAGACGTCCTGCCGGAAGGGGCGGAAAGCAGTACCGGGAGCAGTGTGGCTGTTGAAAGGAAGGTCAGGAGCAACGTACGCGCGCCAAGTTCAAATGTGGAGGCGCGCGGAAGTGGGGAGAGCTCTGGGGAGGAGCCTGGTGCTAAAGCACGAAGGAGGGGGCAGCAGGCAGGAGAAGACTCAGCCTCTGGGGAGTCCCGGAAAGAGGGAACACAGGGGGGCAGGAAGACCCTGCGGAAAAGGAAGGAGAGGAAAAGGTGGAGCAGCACAAGCCTCTTAAATTGGTGCAGGGGAGGGACGGACTCAGAGGGGACTTCTAACATCTAAGGGTGACAGATGTGGAGCCACGGAGTTTGGATGTAATGACGACAATGATCTTTAATAAAACCTTTTGTATATAACTTGGACTGGACTTTGGTCTCTTGTGAGCTGGGACCCAGGGTGGCTCTGACAGTAAGTCCCCTCTCAAGAACGCAAAAATTTTTTTTTTGCAAAGCTCACGAACGGTGACAGCCATGAGTGCGGAGGAGCAGTTGACAGCTCTGCGAACTACAGTTTCCGAACTCACTGCTGCAGTCCTTGCGTCTCAGAAGAAGCATGACGAAATGGAGAAGCGCTGCCAGGACCTGCAAACCAGGTGGGAACGTGCAAGCAGGGAAGGGTTCCCAGGGTCCAGATCAGAAGGGATTGGACTTGGACGGAGGGGGGGCAGGCTAGTCACCCACTTCGATGGGAACCTGAAGCACTACCCCAGTTTCAGAGCAGACGTTTTGTATGCATTGCACTTGCTTCGTCATGACTTTAAAGATGAGGAGGAGAAAGTGGGGTTTATTGTTTCTCACTTGCATGGGCCGGCCAGAGACTGGTTGCGCAATTTGTGGCGTGAAGATGGCCCTGCCCGCCGCGATGCAGATGAATTCATTAAAGCAATGGATGCCTGCTTCCAGTCAACTGTAGATGTGGATCTTGCACGCAGGGAAATTTTTGGGTTGCGGCAAGGCAAAGCCACTGTGCGTCAGTACCATTCCAGATTTTTTGCTTTACTGACTGCGCTAAGCTGGGAGAAGGATTGTGCACCTGTGAGGGATTTGTTCTGGGAGGGGCTCAGCGGTCCCATTAAGGATGAACTTGCCAGGGGAGACAGACCCCAGACCCTGGAGGAGCTTGTGCAGAGGGCTTTGGCGATTGGGATAAGGCACGAGGGACGTCCTTGGCACACTGAGGAAGAACGTCAGGTGCGTCCACCAGCGAGGACGTCTTCTTTCATCCCCAGGGAGTTCAGTCAGTCACATCCTTCGCCACTGGGAAGGCAGGGGGAGGAGCCCATGGAACTTGGTGGTGCTAAGGCTCAAGCAACAGCCAGAGCCCCAGCTTCCGGTGCAGTGAAGGCACAGCCTCCTAGAGGGACCAGGAAGTGTTACATTTGCGACAGTGCACAGCACATGGCGAAAGAGTGTCCCCAGAGGCTGCAGAAACACACTGCAGCTTTAGCAACTGTTGCAGCAGAAATGATGCAAGCAGAGCAACCTCAGGGAAACGACAGTGCCTGGCTGGAAGCAGAGCTGCTGGGGCTCAGCCAGGCGAATCTGTAGAGCAGTCCCCAGCGCTTTTGCAACGCACAGACCCTTTACCACCCAAGCCAGCGGTGCAGCTCACTGCAACACTTCAGTTGCCGAATGGAACCACCCTGGAAGTCCCCATCACGATTGATTCTGGGAGCAACGCAGATTTTGTGGGGACGCACTTTGTCAAGCAGCATCGCATAGCGCTTCTGCCAGCGACAACACCTCTGAACGTAGTCACGGTCGATGGCAGGAAATTGCTAGGAGGACAAGTTGTGCAACAGACGCCTCCCATGGTGATGAGGATTGGAAATCATCGAGAAGTCATCAGCTTCAATGTCACCCGCCTTTCAGACACGCCTATAGTATTAGGCATGAGTTGGCTGGAGAGACACAGTCCTGCTGTAGCGTGGTACCAACGGCAGATCACCTTTTGCTCATCGTACTGTGCTCAACATTGCATCCAGTCCAGCCAGGAGGAGGGAGCTGAGCAGCAGTTGCAACTTGGCATGGTGCAGGCAGTACCCCGCAAGTACGAGGGGTTCCTGGAGGTTTTCTGCGAGAAGGAAGCTGACCAGTTGCCGCCCCACAGGCCTTATGATTGTGCCATCGACCTGGTGCCGGGGGCGCAGTTGCCGACTGCAAAGCTGTATTCCATGTCTGAGGACGAGATGCAAGAACTCAGGGAGTTCATAGAGCACAATTTGAAGCGCGGATTCATCCGAGAATCGAAAGCGGTGGGGGGCAGTCCTGTTTTCTTTGTAAAGAAAAAGGACACGCCCCAAAAAAGACTCATTGTGGACTATCGATTCATAAACAGTAAGACCAAACCCAAGGCCTTCCCCATGCCCAAGATAGATGATCTCCTGGCAACCGTAAGGAAGGGGAAGATCTTCACCAAATTGGATCTGCGTGGAGCGTATAACCTCATACGCATCCGGGAGGGCGATGAGTGGAAGACGGCCATGTTCACGCCTCTGGGCACGTACGAATACAGAGTGATGCCATTTGGTCTCCAAAATGGATCTCACGTCTTTCAAGCATTTATGCATCACGTGCTAGCGGGACTTCTATACAAGAAATGCGTGTGTTTCCTCGACGACATCCTGATCTTTTCGGAAACGGAGGAGGCCCATGAGAAGGACGTAAAGGAAGTCCTGCAGAGACTACGGGAGAACAAGCTCTACGCCAAGTTAGAGAAGTGCCAGTTTGATGTGACGGACGTGGATTTCCTAGGCTACAAGCTGTCCGACAAGGGGCTGGCCATGGACAGCGCCAAGGTCCGCGCGGTGTTGGACTGGAAGAGCCCTCGCAATCGGAAGGAAGTCCAAAGATTCATCGGCTTCGCCAACTTCTACCGCAAATTCATCAGAGGTTTTGCAAAGGAGACGGCAGCGATCACGGACACTCTCAGTTCCAAGAAAAAGAGGTTCGTGTGGACGGAACAGGCGGAGCGCTCTTTTCAGAAGCTTAAAAGCCTTTTCGCCTCCGAGGAGCAGCTGCTGCACGTGAATCCAGGCAAGCCCATACGAGTAGAGACCGACGCGTCAGACAGAGCGGTTGGAGCCGTACTCCTGCAAGAAGATCCACATGGAAACTGGAGACCCGGTGCCTTTTACTCCAGAAAGCTCAGCAAAGCGGAGCAAAACTACACCATATGGGACAGGGAGCTGTTAGCCATTCACGCAGCGTTCAAAGCGTGGCGACATTTCCTCATTGGAGCCAAGCACACAGTGCAGGTCCGCACGGATCACAAGAATTTAGAGTATTGGCGCACGGCGAAACTCCAGAGCCAAAGACACATGCGCTGGGCAGAGTTCTTCGCGGATTTCGACTTCAGGATAGAGTACGTCCCAGGGGACTCCAACGTTATAGCCGATGCGCTCTCCAGGAAACCGCAATATCTGGAGGAAGCGGCGCCAATAGCAGCCAGGCACATTTTTGCACCGCAGGCGTGGGCGTGCGCTGCCATCGCTGTCGACCTGGACGCAGTGCGACGCGCGTTGCAGGTAGATCAGTTTGCACAATCCAAAATAGAGGAGCTGCGTAGGGGTTCGCTGAGAGACGATGAGTTCCAGTTACGCGACGGACTGTTAACTCACAAGGGTGCCCTCTACGTGCCGAGCGACGAGCTCCGAGCAAAGGTTCTGCAGCAGTTGCACGACGCTCCCAGTGCGGGCCATTTCGGCAGGGAGAAGACAATAGAACTGGTGGCCAGGGACTTTTGGTGGCCCCAGATGCGAGGAGAAGTAGCGGAGTACGTCGCCAGATGTGACACTTGTCAGAGGTCCAAGCCAGTACACCAGAAGCCGGCGGGCTTGCTGGAACCACTGGAAACACCACAGCAACCGTGGGAGAGGGTGGCGCTGGACTTCGTCACTGACCTGCCCAGTTCCAGAGGCAAGACGGCGGTACTGGTGGTGGTGGACTTGTTCACCAAGATGGCGCACTTCATTCCCTGCGCGAAGGTGGCGACGGCGGAACAGACCGCCAAGCTCTTCATCGACCACGTGTTCCGGGCGCATGGGCTGCCGCGGGCCATCCTGTCCGACAGGGGGCGCCAGTTTATTTCCAATTTTTGGCAGAAGCTCCTAGGTATCCTGCGCGTCAAGATCAACCTAGCGTCGGCAAGACATCCACAAACCAACGGCCAGGCCGAGAGGGTCAACGCGATCATGCAGCAGTACCTGAGATGTTATGCAAATCAGCGACCCACAGCTTGGGTGGACTACCTACCGATGGCGGAGTTTGCCTACAACAACACGAAGCATGCGTCGACGGGGGTGACGCCGTTCTTCGCGAACAATGGACGTCATCCCAGGACCTTCCCGGGGTTCGTAGCACCAAGAGAGGGGGAGCCGCAAGAGGCCGACCAGTTCGCTGCAGAACTACAAGAGGTGCACGAGGAGCTGCGGAGACATTTGGAGCTAGCCAAACAAGCATATAAGGTGCAGGCAGACAAAGGCAGAAGAGTGGGAGAGGACATCCAGGTGGGGGACTGGGTGTGGTTAGCGGCCCAGGCGATGCCAACCAAGTCGTTGGCCAAGAAGAAGCTAGGGCACAGGCAGCTAGGACCATACCAGGTGGAGGCTAAGATCAACCCCGTGGCTTTTCGACTGGCCCTCCCCGAAGGTTCCAGAGTCCACCCGGTTTTTCATAGGTCGGTGCTCACTCCCTACAAGGCCCCGCACAGGTTTCAGGAGTCTGAAACAGTACCGCAGCCACGCACAGAGTCACCTAGGAGGGAGGGATCGCCTAGGGTCGAACCACTCAACGAGGTCACAGAGATCCTGGACTCGAGATGGGGGGAAGAGGGAATAGAATACTTTCTAGTCAGAGAGGGTACACCAGTCGGTGCCAGTGGGTGGGTGCCGGACTACGCTTTAGACGAACCTCTTTTAAAGGACGAGTTCCATGCCCTTTTCCCACATAGACCCATGCCAGCCGAGTACTTCGATGACTGGCTCTTTACCCCCACATGTTCAGGCAGCACTTTCCACGGCTTTTCTTCAGCCGAGGAAAGAACGCCGAACTCAAACTCGCCCAGGGGATCGTGTTCGGGGGTGGACACAGAGCCCTCTTATTGGTGGGATGAGCAACCAGAGGAAGCCTGGCGCAAGAAATGGCTGAAGGGGCCTTGGCCGGCAGCACCAGACGAAGTAGCAATGGAAGAGGGAACTGCGAACATTTTGGGTGAAGAACCCGAATTCGAACACACGTACACCGAGCTGCCAGCAGAGGTCATGGACGTAGCCGAACTGTATCCTGCATCTACCTCCGAGGAGCTGCAGTTCCCACAACCCGCACCCGATGGGGGGGAGGGGGGAAGGGGGGGCTTCGAGGGGGGGATGGATGTCAGGGGTTCAGGGAGAGAGGCGCAGAGGAGGGAGGAGACCGAGAGTGAGGGAGAAGGATTCCAGCCTGACGAGGAAGAGGACGACAATGACCCGAGATGGTCCATGAGTCCGTCCAGTGAATCGGAGGATTCCCAAAAGGGAGCCCCCCTGGTCAAGCCAAGGGGAGCCCAAGGGGGAAGCAGTCAGGAGCAGGGGAACGTAGGGGGAACCGCCAGTGGGAGTTGGAGATCGAGACCTGCTTCTCCACCGGAACGGAGTGAAGAGGGTGGAGTTACCAGTGTGTCGGGAGGAACAGAACAAGGAGCAGAGGGGGGAAGGAGATCGGGGCAAGACGTCCTGCCGGAAGGGGCGGAAAGCAGTACCGGGAGCAGTGTGGCTGTTGAAAGGAAGGTCAGGAGCAACGTACGCGCGCCAAGTTCAAATGTGGAGGCGCGCGGAAGTGGGGAGAGCTCTGGGGAGGAGCCTGGTGCTAAAGCACGAAGGAGGGGGCAGCAGGCAGGAGAAGACTCAGCCTCTGGGGAGTCCCGGAAAGAGGGAACACAGGGGGGCAGGAAGACCCTGCGGAAAAGGAAGGAGAGGAAAAGGTGGAGCAGCACAAGCCTCTTAAATTGGTGCAGGGGAGGGACGGACTCAGAGGGGACTTCTAACATCTAAGGGTGACAGATGTGGAGCCACGGAGTTTGGATGTAATGACGACAATGATCTTTAATAAAACCTTTTGTATATAACTTGGACTGGACTTTGGTCTCTTGTGAGCTGGGACCCAGGGTGGCTCTGACACTAACACTAACCCTAACCCTAACCCTAACCCTAACCCTAACCCTAACCCTAACCCTAACCCTAACCCTAACCCTAACCCTAACCCTAACCCTAACCCTAACCCTAACCCTAACCCTAACCCTAACCCTAACCCTAACCCTAACCCTAACCCTAACCCTAACCCTAACCCTAACCCTAACCCTAACCCTAACCCTAACCCTAACCCTAACCCTAACCCTAACCCTAACCCTAACCCTAACCCTAACCCTAACCCTAACCCTAACCCTAACCCTAACCCTAACCCTAACCCTAACCCTAACCCTAACCCTAACCCTAACCCTAACCCTAACCCTAACCCTAACCCTAACCCTAACCCTAACCCTAACCCTAACCCTAACCCTAACCCTAACCCTAACCCTAACCCTAACCCTAACCCTAACCCTAACCCTAACCCTAACCCTAACCCTAACCCTAACCCTAACCCTAACCCTAACCCTAACCCTAACCCTAACCCTAACCCTAACCCTAACCCTAACCCTAACCCTAACCCTAACCCTAACCCTAACCCTAACCCTAACCCTAACCCTAACCCTAACCCTAACCCTAACCCTAACCCTAACCCTAACCCTAACCCTAACCCTAACCCTAACCCTAACCCTAACCCTAACCCTAACCCTAACCCTAACCCTAACCCTAACCCTAACCCTAACCCTAACCCTAACCCTAACCCTAACCCTAACCCTAACCCTAACCCTAACCCTAACCCTAACCCTAACCCTAACCCTAACCCTAACCCTAACCCTAACCCTAACCCTAACCCTAACCCTAACCCTAACCCTAACCCTAACCCTAACCCTAACCCTAACCCTAACCCTAACCCTAACCCTAACCCTAACCCTAACCCTAACCCTAACCCTAACCCTAACCCTAACCCTAACCCTAACCCTAACCCTAACCCTAACCCTAACCCTAACCCTAACCCTAACCCTAACCCTAACCCTAACCCTAACCCTAACCCTAACCCTAACCCTAACCCTAACCCTAACCCTAACCCTAACCCTAACCCTAACCCTAACCCTAACCCTAACCCTAACCCTAACCCTAACCCTAACCCTAACCCTAACCCTAACCCTAACCCTAACCCTAACCCTAACCCTAACCCTAACCCTAACCCTAACCCTAACCCTAACCCTAACCCTAACCCTAACCCTAACCCTAACCCTAACCCTAACCCTAACCCTAACCCTAACCCTAACCCTAACCCTAACCCTAACCCTAACCCTAACCCTAACCCTAACCCTAACCCTAACCCTAACCCTAACCCTAACCCTAACCCTAACCCTAACCCTAACCCTAACCCTAACCCTAACCCTAACCCTAACCCTAACCCTAACCCTAACCCTAACCCTAACCCTAACCCTAACCCTAACCCTAACCCTAACCCTAACCCTAACCCTAACCCTAACCCTAACCCTAACCCTAACCCTAACCCTAACCCTAACCCTAACCCTAACCCTAACCCTAACCCTAACCCTAACCCTAACCCTAACCCTAACCCTAACCCTAACCCTAACCCTAACCCTAACCCTAACCCTAACCCTAACCCTAACCCTAACCCTAACCCTAACCCTAACCCTAACCCTAACCCTAACCCTAACCCTAACCCTAACCCTAACCCTAACCCTAACCCTAACCCTAACCCTAACCCTAACCCTAACCCTAACCCTAACCCTAACCCTAACCCTAACCCTAACCCTAACCCTAACCCTAACCCTAACCCTAACCCTAACCCTAACCCTAACCCTAACCCTAACCCTAACCCTAACCCTAACCCTAACCCTAACCCTAACCCTAACCCTAACCCTAACCCTAACCCTAACCCTAACCCTAACCCTAACCCTAACCCTAACCCTAACCCTAACCCTAACCCTAACCCTAACCCTAACCCTAACCCTAACCCTAACCCTAACCCTAACCCTAACCCTAACCCTAACCCTAACCCTAACCCTAACCCTAACCCTAACCCTAACCCTAACCCTAACCCTAACCCTAACCCTAACCCTAACCCTAACCCTAACCCTAACCCTAACCCTAACCCTAACCCTAACCCTAACCCTAACCCTAACCCTAACCCTAACCCTAACCCTAACCCTAACCCTAACCCTAACCCTAACCCTAACCCTAACCCTAACCCTAACCCTAACCCTAACCCTAACCCTAACCCTAACCCTAACCCTAACCCTAACCCTAACCCTAACCCTAACCCTAACCCTAACCCTAACCCTAACCCTAACCCTAACCCTAACCCTAACCCTAACCCTAACCCTAACCCTAACCCTAACCCTAACCCTAACCCTAACCCTAACCCTAACCCTAACCCTAACCCTAACCCTAACCCTAACCCTAACCCTAACCCTAACCCTAACCCTAACCCTAACCCTAACCCTAACCCTAACCCTAACCCTAACCCTAACCCTAACCCTAACCCTAACCCTAACCCTAACCCTAACCCTAACCCTAACCCTAACCCTAACCCTAACCCTAACCCTAACCCTAACCCTAACCCTAACCCTAACCCTAACCCTAACCCTAACCCTAACCCTAACCCTAACCCTAACCCTAACCCTAACCCTAACCCTAACCCTAACCCTAACCCTAACCCTAACCCTAACCCTAACCCTAACCCTAACCCTAACCCTAACCCTAACCCTAACCCTAACCCTAACCCTAACCCTAACCCTAACCCTAACCCTAACCCTAACCCTAACCCTAACCCTAACCCTAACCCTAACCCTAACCCTAACCCTAACCCTAACCCTAACCCTAACCCTAACCCTAACCCTAACCCTAACCCTAACCCTAACCCTAACCCTAACCCTAACCCTAACCCTAACCCTAACCCTAACCCTAACCCTAACCCTAACCCTAACTGTCAGAGCCACCCTGGGTCCCAGCTCACAAGAGACCAAAGTCCAGTCCAAGTTATATACAAAAGGTTTTATTGAAGATCATTGTCGTCATTACATCCAAACTCCGTGGCTCCACATCTGTTACCCTTAGATGTTAGAAGTCCCCTCTGAGTCCGTCCCTCCCCTGCACCAATTTAAGAGGCTTGTGCTGCTCCACCTTTTCCTCTCCTTCCTTTTCCGCAGGGTCTTCCTGCCCCCCTGTGTTCCCTCTTTCCGGGACTCCCCAGAGGCTGAGTCTTCTCCTGCCTGCTGCCCCCTCCTTCGTGCTTTAGCACCAGGCTCCTCCCCAGAGCTCTCCCCACTTCCGCGCGCCTCCACATTTGAACTTGGCGCGCGTACGTTGCTCCTCACCTTCCTTTCAACAGCCACACTGCTCCCGGTACTGCTTTCCGCCCCTTCCGGCAGGACGTCTTGCCCCGATCTCCTTCCCCCCTCTGCTCCTTGTTCTGTTCCTCCCGACACACTGGTAACTCCACCCTCTTCACTCCGTTCCGGTGGAGAAGCAGGTCTCGATCTCCAACTCCCACTGGCGGTTCCCCCTACGTTCCCCTGCTCCTGACTGCTTCCCCCTTGGGCTCCCCTTGGCTTGACCAGGGGGGCTCCCTTTTGGGAATCCTCCGATTCACTGGACGGACTCATGGACCATCTCGGGTCATTGTCGTCCTCTTCCTCGTCAGGCTGGAATCCTTCTCCCTCACTCTCGGTCTCCTCCCTCCTCTGCGCCTCTCTCCCTGAACCCCTGACATCCATCCCCCCCTCGAAGCCCCCCCTTCCCCCCTCCCCCTCATCGGGTGCGGGTTGTGGGAACTGCAGCTCCTCGGAGGTAGATGCAGGATACAGTTCGGCTACGTCCATGACCTCTGCTGGCAGCTCGGTGTACGTGTGTTCGAATTCGGGTTCTTCACCCAAAATGTTCGCAGTTCCCTCTTCCATTGCTACTTCGTCTGGTGCTGCCGGCCAAGGCCCCTTCAGCCATTTCTTGCGCCAGGCTTCCTCTGGTTGCTCATCCCACCAATAAGAGGGCTCTGTGTCCACCCCCGAACACGATCCCCTGGGCGAGTCTGAGTTCGGCGTTCTTTCCTCGGCTGAAGAAAAGCCGTGGAAAGTGCTGCCTGAACATGTGGGGGTAAAGAGCCAGTCATCGAAGTACTCGGCTGGCATGGGTCTATGTGGGAAAAGGGCATGGAACTCGTCCTTTAAAAGAGGTTCGTCTAAAGCGTAGTCCGGCACCCACCCACTGGCACTGACTGGTGCACCCTCTCTGACTAGAAAGTATTCTATTCCCTCTTCCCCCCATCTCGAGTCCAGGATCTCTGTGACCTCGTTGAGTGGTTCGACCCTAGGCGATCCCTCCCTCCTAGGTGACTCTGTGCGTGGCTGCGGTACTGTTTCAGACTCCTGAAATCTGTGCGGGGCCTTGTAGGGAGTGAGCACCGACCTATGAAAAACCGGGTGGACTCTGGAACCTTCGGGGAGGGCCAGTCGAAAAGCCACGGGGTTGATCTTAGCCTCCACCTGGTATGGTCCTAGCTGCCTGTGCCCTAGCTTCTTCTTGGCCAACGACTTGGTTGGCATCGCCTGGGCCGCTAACCACACCCAGTCCCCCACCTGGATGTCCTCTCCCACTCTTCTGCCTTTGTCTGCCTGCACCTTATATGCTTGTTTGGCTAGCTCCAAATGTCTCCGCAGCTCCTCGTGCACCTCTTGTAGTTCTGCAGCGAACTGGTCGGCCTCTTGCGGCTCCCCCTCTCTTGGTGCTACGAACCCCGGGAAGGTCCTGGGATGACGTCCATTGTTCGCGAAGAACGGCGTCACCCCCGTCGACGCATGCTTCGTGTTGTTGTAGGCAAACTCCGCCATCGGTAGGTAGTCCACCCAAGCTGTGGGTCGCTGATTTGCATAACATCTCAGGTACTGCTGCATGATCGCGTTGACCCTCTCGGCCTGGCCGTTGGTTTGTGGATGTCTTGCCGACGCTAGGTTGATCTTGACGCGCAGGATACCTAGGAGCTTCTGCCAAAAATTGGAAATAAACTGGCGCCCCCTGTCGGACAGGATGGCCCGCGGCAGCCCATGCGCCCGGAACACGTGGTCGATGAAGAGCTTGGCGGTCTGTTCCGCCGTCGCCACCTTCGCGCAGGGAATGAAGTGCGCCATCTTGGTGAACAAGTCCACCACCACCAGTACCGCCGTCTTGCCTCTGGAACTGGGCAGGTCAGTGACGAAGTCCAGCGCCACCCTCTCCCACGGTTGCTGTGGTGTTTCCAGTGGTTCCAGCAAGCCCGCCGGCTTCTGGTGTACTGGCTTGGACCTCTGACAAGTGTCACATCTGGCGACGTACTCCGCTACTTCTCCTCGCATCTGGGGCCACCAAAAGTCCCTGGCCACCAGTTCTATTGTCTTCTCCCTGCCGAAATGGCCCGCACTGGGAGCGTCGTGCAACTGCTGCAGAACCTTTGCTCGGAGCTCGTCGCTCGGCACGTAGAGGGCACCCTTGTGAGTTAACAGTCCGTCGCGTAACTGGAACTCATCGTCTCTCAGCGAACCCCTACGCAGCTCCTCTATTTTGGATTGTGCAAACTGATCTACCTGCAACGCGCGTCGCACTGCGTCCAGGTCGACAGCGATGGCAGCGCACGCCCACGCCTGCGGTGCAAAAATGTGCCTGGCTGCTATTGGCGCCGCTTCCTCAAGATATTGCGGTTTCCTGGAGAGCGCATCGGCTATAACGTTGGAGTCCCCTGGGACGTACTCTATCCTGAAGTCGAAATCCGCGAAGAACTCTGCCCAGCGCATGTGTCTTTGGCTCTGGAGTTTCGCCGTGCGCCAATACTCTAAATTCTTGTGATCCGTGCGGACCTGCACTGTGTGCTTGGCTCCAATGAGGAAATGTCGCCACGCTTTGAACGCTGCGTGAATGGCTAACAGCTCCCTGTCCCATATGGTGTAGTTTTGCTCCGCTTTGCTGAGCTTTCTGGAGTAAAAGGCACCGGGTCTCCAGTTTCCATGTGGATCTTCTTGCAGGAGTACGGCTCCAACCGCTCTGTCTGACGCGTCGGTCTCTACTCGTATGGGCTTGCCTGGATTCACGTGCAGCAGCTGCTCCTCGGAGGCGAAAAGGCTTTTAAGCTTCTGAAAAGAGCGCTCCGCCTGTTCCGTCCACACGAACCTCTTTTTCTTGGAACTGAGAGTGTCCGTGATCGCTGCCGTCTCCTTTGCAAAACCTCTGATGAATTTGCGGTAGAAGTTGGCGAAGCCGATGAATCTTTGGACTTCCTTCCGATTGCGAGGGCTCTTCCAGTCCAACACCGCGCGGACCTTGGCGCTGTCCATGGCCAGCCCCTTGTCGGACAGCTTGTAGCCTAGGAAATCCACGTCCGTCACATCAAACTGGCACTTCTCTAACTTGGCGTAGAGCTTGTTCTCCCGTAGTCTCTGCAGGACTTCCTTTACGTCCTTCTCATGGGCCTCCTCCGTTTCCGAAAAGATCAGGATGTCGTCGAGGAAACACACGCATTTCTTGTAGAGAAGTCCCGCTAGCACGTGATGCATAAATGCTTGAAAGACGTGAGATCCATTTTGGAGACCAAATGGCATCACTCTGTATTCGTACGTGCCCAGAGGCGTGAACATGGCCGTCTTCCACTCATCGCCCTCCCGGATGCGTATGAGGTTATACGCTCCACGCAGATCCAATTTGGTGAAGATCTTTCCCTTCCTTACGGTTGCCAGGAGATCATCTATCTTGGGCATGGGGAAGGCCTTGGGTTTGGTCTTACTGTTTATGAATCGATAGTCCACAATGAGTCTTTTTTGGGGCGTGTCCTTTTTCTTTACAAAGAAAACAGGA
>NW_027647828.1:80000-102100 GCF_951804945.1 Podarcis cretensis | reverse complement strand
CCCCCCAGATGGCCCCGCCCCCCCGCCGCCTCCTCGTCCTTTTCGGCAGCCAATCAGGAACCGCCGAGGATCTGGCCGAGAGAATCGGGCGCCAGGCGGAACGGCGCCGCTTCCGGATCCGAGTCGACGCCTTGGACGCCTATCCGGTGGTGAGGAGGAAAAAGGGAAGGAAAAAATCGGAAAAGGAGAGGAGGAAGAAAGAAAGAAAGAATGGAAAAAGGGAGAGCGGAAAAAAGAAAAAAGGGAAGAAAAACATCAGAAAAGGGAGAGGAGGAAGAAGAGAGAAATAGAAAGAAAGAAAAAAGGGAAGAAAAATATCAGAAAAGGAGAGGAGGAAGAAGGGAGAAAGATGGAAAAAAGGGAGAGAGAGCAAAAGAAAAAAGGGAAGAAAAAAATCAGAAGAGGGAGAGGAGGAAGAAGGGAGAAAGGATGGAAAAAAGGGAGAGAGAGCAAAAGAAAAAAGAGAAGAAAAAATCAGAAGAGGGAGAGGAGGAAAAAGGAAGAAAGAATGGAAAAAAGGGAGAGCGGAAAAAAGAAAAAAGGGAAGACAAAAATCAGAAAAGGGAGAGGAGGAAAAAGGAAGAAAGAATGGGAAAAGGAGAGAGAGAGAAAGAAAAAAGGGAAGAAAAAATCAGAAAAGGGAGAGGAGGAAGAAGAGAGAAATAGAAAAAAGGGAAGAAAAACATCAGAAGAGGGAGAGGAGGAAGAAGAGAGAATGAATGGGGAAAAGGGAGAGAGAGAAAAAGAAAAAAGGGAAGAGAAAAAAGAATGGAAAAAAGGGAGAGAGAGAAAAAGGAAGAAAGAATGGAAAAAAGGGAGAGAGAGAAAAAAAGGGAAGAATAAAATCAGAAAAGGGAGAGGAGGAAGAAGGGGGAAAGAATGGGAGAGAAAAAGAAAAAAGGGAAGAAAAAAATCAGAAAAAGGAGAGGAGGAAAAAGGGAGAAAAACATCAGAAAAGGGAGAGGAGGAAAAAGGGAGAAAAGATGGAAAAAAGGGAGAGAGAGCAAAAGAAAAAAGGGAAGAAAAAAATCAGAAGAGGGAGAGGAGGAAGAAGGGAGAAAGGATGGAAAAAAGGGAGAGAGAGCAAAAGAAAAAAGGGAAGAAAAACATCAGAAAAGGGAGAGGAGGAAAAAGGAAGAAAGAATGGGAAAAGGAGAGAGAGAAAAAGAAAAAAGGGAAGAAAAAATCAGAAAAGGGAGAGGAGGAAGAAGGGAGAAAGAATGGGAAAAAGGGAGAGAGAGAAAAAGAAAAAAGGGAAGAGAAAAAAGAATGGAAAAAGGGAGAGAGAGAAAAAGGAAGAAAGAATGGGAAAAAGGGAGAGAGGGAAAAAGAAAAAAGAGAAGAAAAAAATCAGAAAAGGGAGAGGAGGAAGAAGAGAGAAATAGAAAGAAAGAAAAAAGGGAAGAAAAGCATCAGAAAAGGGAGAGGAGGAAGAAGAGAGAAATAGAAAGAAAGAAAAAAGGGAAGAAAAAATCAGAAGAGGGAGAGGAGGAAGAAGGGATAAATAGAAAGAAAGAAAAAAGGGAAGAAAAACATCAGAAAAGGGAGAGGAGGAAGAAGAGAGAAATAGAAAGAAAGAAAAAAGGGAAGAAAAACATCAGAAAAGGGAGAGGAGGAAGAAGAGAGAAATAGAAAGAAAGAAAATAGGGAAGAAAAACATCAGAAAAGGGAGAGGAGGA
This sequence comes from Podarcis cretensis, assembly GCF_951804945.1. Taxonomy (NCBI): domain Eukaryota; kingdom Metazoa; phylum Chordata; class Lepidosauria; order Squamata; family Lacertidae; genus Podarcis; species Podarcis cretensis. The sequence goes on along the minus strand of NW_027647828.1, from coordinate 100,421 downwards.
AAAAGGAAGAAAGAATGGGGAAAAGGGAGAGAGAGAAAAAGAAAAAAATCAGAAAAGGGAGAAAGAATGGAAAAGGGAGAGAGAAAAAAAGAAAACAGGGAAGAAAAAAATCAGAAAAGGGAGAGGAGGAAAAAGGAAGAAAGAATGGGAAAAAGGGAGAGAGAGAAAAAGAAAAAAATCAGAAAAGGGAGAAAGAATGGAGAGAGAAAAAAAGAAAACAGGGAAGAAAAAAATCAGAAAAGGGAGAGGAGGAAAAAGGAAGAAAGAATGGAAAAAAGGGAGAGAGGATAAAAGAAAAAAGGGAAGAAAAAAATCAGAGGAGGAAAAAGGAAGAAAGGATGGGAAAGAGGGAGAGAGAGAGAAAAAGGGAAGAATAAAATCAGAAAAGGGAGAGGAGGAAGAAGGGAGAAAGAATGGGAAAAAGGGAGAGAGAGAAAAAGAAAAAAGGGAAGAAAAAAATCAGAAAAAGGAGAGGAGGAAAAAGGGAGAAAAACATCAGAAAAGGGAGAGGAGGAAGAAGAGAGAAATAGAAAGAAAGAAAAAAGGGAAGAAAAACATCAGAAAAGGGACAGGAGGAAGAAGAGAGAAATAGAAAGAAAGAAAAAAGGGAAGAAAAACATCAGAAAAGGGAGAGGAGGAAAAAGGAAGAATGGGGAAAAGGGAGAGAAAGAAAAAAATCAGAAAAGGGAGAAAGAATGGAAAAGAGGGAGAGAGAAAAAAAGAAAAAAGGGAAGAAAAAAATCAGAAGAGGGAGAGGAGGAAGAAGGGAGAAAGGATGGAAAAAAGGGAGAGAGAGCAAAAGAAAAAAGGGAAGAAAAAAATCAGAAAAGGGAGAGGAGGAAAAAGGAAGAAAGAATGGGAAAAGGAGAGAGAGAAAGACAAAAGGGAAGAAAAAATCAGAAAAGGGAGAGGAGGAAGAAGAGAGAAATAGAAAAAAGGGAAGAAAAACATCGGAAAACGGAGAGGAGGAAGAAGAGAGAAATAGAAAGAAAGAAAAAAGGGAAGAAAAACATCAGAAAAGGGAGAGGAGGAAGAAGAGAGAAATAGAAAGAAAGAAAAAAGGGAAGAAAAACATCAGAAAAGGGAGAGGAGGAAGAAGAGAGAAAAAGAAAAAAGGGAAGAAAAACATCAGAAGAGGGAGAGGAGGAAGAAGGGAGAAAGGATGGAAAAAAGGGAGAGAGAGAGCAAAAGAAAAAAGGGAAGAAAAAAATCAGAAAAGGGAGAGGAGGAAAAAGGAAGAAAGAATGGGAAAAGGAGAGAGAGAGAAAGAAAAAAGGGAAGAAAAAATCAGAAAAGGGAGAGGAGGAAGAAGAGAGAAATAGAAAAAAGGGAAGAAAAACATCAGAAAACGGAGAGGAGGAAGAAGAGAGAAATAGAAAGAAAGAAAAAAGGGAAGAAAAACATCAGAAAAGGGAGAGGAGGAAGAAGAGAGAAATAGAAAGAAAGAAAAAAGGGAAGAAAAACATCAGAAAAGGGAGAGGAGGAAGAAGAGAGAAAAAGAAAAAAGGGAAGAAAAACATCAGAAATGGGAGAGGAGGAAGAAGAGAGAAATAGAAAGAAAGAAAAAAGGGAAGAAAAACATCAGAAAAGGGAGAGGAGGAAGAAGGAAGGAAGAATGGAAAAAGGGAGAGCGGAAAAAAGAAAAAAGGGAAGAAAAAATCAGAAGAGGGAGAGGAGGAAGAAGGGAGAAAGGATGGAAAAAAGGGAGAGAGGGCAAAAGAAAAAAGGGAAGAAAAAAATCAGAAAAGGGAGAGGAGGAAAAAGGAAGAAAGAATGGGAAAAGGAGAGAGAGAAAGAAAAAAGGGAAGAAAAAATCAGAAAAGGGAGAGGAGGAAGAAGGGAGAAAGGATGGAAAAAAGGGAGAGAGAGCAAAAGAAAAAAGGGAAGAAAAAAATCAGAAAAGGGAGAGGAGGAAAAAGGAAGAAAGAATGGGAAAAGGAGAGAGAGAGATAGAAAAAAGGGAAGAAAAAATCAGAAAAGGGAGAGGAGGAAGAAGAGAGAAATAGAAAAAAGGGAAGAAAAACATCAGAAAAGGGAGAGGAGGAAGAAGGGAGAAAGGATGGAAAAAAGGGAGAGAGAGCAAAAGAAAAAAGGGAAGAAAAAAATCAGAAAAGGGAGAGGAGGAAAAAGGAAGAAAGAATGGGAAAAGGAGAGAGAGAGAAAGAAAAAAGGGAAGAAAAAATCAGAAAAGGGAGAGGAGGAAGAAGAGAGAATGAATGGGAAAATGGGAGAGAGAGAAAAAGAAAAAAGGGAAGAGAAAAAAGAATGGAAAAAAAGGGAGAGAGAGAAAAAAAGGGAAGAATAAAATCAGAAAAGGGAGAGGAGGAAGAAGGGAGAAAGAATGGGAGAGAAAAAGAAAAAAGGGAAGAAAAAAATCAGAAAAAGGAGAGGAGGAAAAAGGGAGAAAAACATCAGAAAAGGGAGAGGAGGAAAAAGGGAGAAAAGATGGAAAAAAGGGAGAGAGAGCAAAAGAAAAAAGGGAAGAAAAAAATCAGAAAAGGGAGAGGAGGAAAAAGGAAGAAAGAATGGGAAAAGGAGAGAGAGAGAAAGAAAAAAGGGAAGAAAAAATCAGAAAAGGGAGAGGAGGAAGAAGAGAGAAATAGAAAAAAGGGAAGAAAAACATCAGAAAAGGGAGAGGAGGAAGAAGAGAGAAATAGAAAGAAAGAAAAAAGGGAAGAAAAACATCAGAAGAGGGAGAGGAGGAAGAAGGGAGAAAGGATGGAAAAAAGGGAGAGAGAGCAAAAGAAAAAAGGGAAGAAAAAAATCAGAAAAGGGAGAGGAGGAAAAAGGAAGAAAGAATGGGAAAAGGAGAGAGAGAGAAAGAAAAAAGGGAAGAAAAAATCAGAAAAGGGAGAGGAGGAAGAAGGGAGAAAGAATGGGAAAAAGGGAGAGAGAGAAAAAGAAAAAAGGGAAGAGAAAAAAGAATGGAAAAAGGGAGAGAGAGAAAAAGGAAGAAAGAATGGGAAAAAGGGAGAGAGGGAAAAAGAAAAAAGAGAAGAAAAAAATCAGAAAAGGGAGAGGAGGAAGAAGAGAGAAATAGAAAGAAAGAAAAAAGGGAAGAAAAGCATCAGAAAAGGGAGAGGAGGAAGAAGAGAGAAATAGAAAGAAAGAAAAAAGGGAAGAAAAAATCAGAAGAGGGAGAGGAGGAAGAAGGGATAAATAGAAAGAAAGAAAAAAGGGAAGAAAAACATCAGAAAAGGGAGAGGAGGAAGAAGAGAGAAATAGAAAGAAAGAAAAAAGGGAAGAAAAACATCAGAAAAGGGAGAGGAGGAAGAAGAGAGAAATAGAAAGAAAGAAAATAGGGAAGAAAAACATCAGAAAAGGGAGAGGAGGAAAAAGGAAGAAAGAATGGGGAAAAGGGAGAGAGAGAAAAAGAAAAAAATCAGAAAAGGGAGAAAGAATGGAAAAGGGAGAGAGAAAAAAAGAAAACAGGGAAGAAAAAAATCAGAAAAGGGAGAGGAGGAAAAAGGAAGAAAGAATGGGAAAAAGGGAGAGAGAGAAAAAGAAAAAAATCAGAAAAGGGAGAAAGAATGGAGAGAGAAAAAAAGAAAACAGGGAAGAAAAAAATCAGAAAAGGGAGAGGAGGAAAAAGGAAGAAAGAATGGAAAAAAGGGAGAGAGGATAAAAGAAAAAAGGGAAGAAAAAAATCAGAGGAGGAAAAAGGAAGAAAGGATGGGAAAGAGGGAGAGAGAGAGAAAAAGGGAAGAATAAAATCAGAAAAGGGAGAGGAGGAAGAAGGGAGAAAGAATGGGAAAAAGGGAGAGAGAGAAAAAGAAAAAAGGGAAGAAAAAAATCAGAAAAAGGAGAGGAGGAAAAAGGGAGAAAAACATCAGAAAAGGGAGAGGAGGAAGAAGAGAGAAATAGAAAGAAAGAAAAAAGGGAAGAAAAACATCAGAAAAGGGACAGGAGGAAGAAGAGAGAAATAGAAAGAAAGAAAAAAGGGAAGAAAAACATCAGAAAAGGGAGAGGAGGAAAAAGGAAGAATGGGGAAAAGGGAGAGAAAGAAAAAAATCAGAAAAGGGAGAAAGAATGGAAAAGAGGGAGAGAGAAAAAAAGAAAAAAGGGAAGAAAAAAATCAGAAGAGGGAGAGGAGGAAGAAGGGAGAAAGGATGGAAAAAAGGGAGAGAGAGCAAAAGAAAAAAGGGAAGAAAAAAATCAGAAAAGGGAGAGGAGGAAAAAGGAAGAAAGAATGGGAAAAGGAGAGAGAGAAAGACAAAAGGGAAGAAAAAATCAGAAAAGGGAGAGGAGGAAGAAGAGAGAAATAGAAAAAAGGGAAGAAAAACATCGGAAAACGGAGAGGAGGAAGAAGAGAGAAATAGAAAGAAAGAAAAAAGGGAAGAAAAACATCAGAAAAGGGAGAGGAGGAAGAAGAGAGAAATAGAAAGAAAGAAAAAAGGGAAGAAAAACATCAGAAAAGGGAGAGGAGGAAGAAGAGAGAAAAAGAAAAAAGGGAAGAAAAACATCAGAAGAGGGAGAGGAGGAAGAAGGGAGAAAGGATGGAAAAAAGGGAGAGAGAGAGCAAAAGAAAAAAGGGAAGAAAAAAATCAGAAAAGGGAGAGGAGGAAAAAGGAAGAAAGAATGGGAAAAGGAGAGAGAGAGAAAGAAAAAAGGGAAGAAAAAATCAGAAAAGGGAGAGGAGGAAGAAGAGAGAAATAGAAAAAAGGGAAGAAAAACATCAGAAAACGGAGAGGAGGAAGAAGAGAGAAATAGAAAGAAAGAAAAAAGGGAAGAAAAACATCAGAAAAGGGAGAGGAGGAAGAAGAGAGAAATAGAAAGAAAGAAAAAAGGGAAGAAAAACATCAGAAAAGGGAGAGGAGGAAGAAGAGAGAAAAAGAAAAAAGGGAAGAAAAACATCAGAAATGGGAGAGGAGGAAGAAGAGAGAAATAGAAAGAAAGAAAAAAGGGAAGAAAAACATCAGAAAAGGGAGAGGAGGAAGAAGGAAGGAAGAATGGAAAAAGGGAGAGCGGAAAAAAGAAAAAAGGGAAGAAAAAATCAGAAGAGGGAGAGGAGGAAGAAGGGAGAAAGGATGGAAAAAAGGGAGAGAGGGCAAAAGAAAAAAGGGAAGAAAAAAATCAGAAAAGGGAGAGGAGGAAAAAGGAAGAAAGAATGGGAAAAGGAGAGAGAGAAAGAAAAAAGGGAAGAAAAAATCAGAAAAGGGAGAGGAGGAAGAAGGGAGAAAGGATGGAAAAAAGGGAGAGAGAGCAAAAGAAAAAAGGGAAGAAAAAAATCAGAAAAGGGAGAGGAGGAAAAAGGAAGAAAGAATGGGAAAAGGAGAGAGAGAGATAGAAAAAAGGGAAGAAAAAATCAGAAAAGGGAGAGGAGGAAGAAGAGAGAAATAGAAAAAAGGGAAGAAAAACATCAGAAAAGGGAGAGGAGGAAGAAGGGAGAAAGGATGGAAAAAAGGGAGAGAGAGCAAAAGAAAAAAGGGAAGAAAAAAATCAGAAAAGGGAGAGGAGGAAAAAGGAAGAAAGAATGGGAAAAGGAGAGAGAGAGAAAGAAAAAAGGGAAGAAAAAATCAGAAAAGGGAGAGGAGGAAGAAGAGAGAATGAATGGGAAAATGGGAGAGAGAGAAAAAGAAAAAAGGGAAGAGAAAAAAGAATGGAAAAAAAGGGAGAGAGAGAAAAAAAGGGAAGAATAAAATCAGAAAAGGGAGAGGAGGAAGAAGGGAGAAAGAATGGGAGAGAAAAAGAAAAAAGGGAAGAAAAAAATCAGAAAAAGGAGAGGAGGAAAAAGGGAGAAAAACATCAGAAAAGGGAGAGGAGGAAAAAGGGAGAAAAGATGGAAAAAAGGGAGAGAGAGCAAAAGAAAAAAGGGAAGAAAAAAATCAGAAAAGGGAGAGGAGGAAAAAGGAAGAAAGAATGGGAAAAGGAGAGAGAGAGAAAGAAAAAAGGGAAGAAAAAATCAGAAAAGGGAGAGGAGGAAGAAGAGAGAAATAGAAAAAAGGGAAGAAAAACATCAGAAAAGGGAGAGGAGGAAGAAGAGAGAAATAGAAAGAAAGAAAAAAGGGAAGAAAAACATCAGAAGAGGGAGAGGAGGAAGAAGGGAGAAAGGATGGAAAAAAGGGAGAGAGAGCAAAAGAAAAAAGGGAAGAAAAAAATCAGAAAAGGGAGAGGAGGAAAAAGGAAGAAAGAATGGGAAAAGGAGAGAGAGAGAAAGAAAAAAGGGAAGAAAAAATCAGAAAAGGGAGAGGAGGAAGAAGGGAGAAAGAATGGGAAAAAGGGAGAGAGAGAAAAAGAAAAAAGGGAAGAGAAAAAAGAATGGAAAAAGGGAGAGAGAGAAAAAGGAAGAAAGAATGGGAAAAAGGGAGAGAGGGAAAAAGAAAAAAGAGAAGAAAAAAATCAGAAAAGGGAGAGGAGGAAGAAGAGAGAAATAGAAAGAAAGAAAAAAGGGAAGAAAAGCATCAGAAAAGGGAGAGGAGGAAGAAGAGAGAAATAGAAAGAAAGAAAAAAGGGAAGAAAAAATCAGAAGAGGGAGAGGAGGAAGAAGGGATAAATAGAAAGAAAGAAAAAAGGGAAGAAAAACATCAGAAAAGGGAGAGGAGGAAGAAGAGAGAAATAGAAAGAAAGAAAAAAGGGAAGAAAAACATCAGAAAAGGGAGAGGAGGAAGAAGAGAGAAATAGAAAGAAAGAAAATAGGGAAGAAAAACATCAGAAAAGGGAGAGGAGGAAAAAGGAAGAAAGAATGGGGAAAAGGGAGAGAGAGAAAAAGAAAAAAATCAGAAAAGGGAGAAAGAATGGAAAAGGGAGAGAGAAAAAAAGAAAACAGGGAAGAAAAAAATCAGAAAAGGGAGAGGAGGAAAAAGGAAGAAAGAATGGGAAAAAGGGAGAGAGAGAAAAAGAAAAAAATCAGAAAAGGGAGAAAGAATGGAGAGAGAAAAAAAGAAAACAGGGAAGAAAAAAATCAGAAAAGGGAGAGGAGGAAAAAGGAAGAAAGAATGGAAAAAAGGGAGAGAGGATAAAAGAAAAAAGGGAAGAAAAAAATCAGAGGAGGAAAAAGGAAGAAAGGATGGGAAAGAGGGAGAGAGAGAGAAAAAGGGAAGAATAAAATCAGAAAAGGGAGAGGAGGAAGAAGGGAGAAAGAATGGGAAAAAGGGAGAGAGAGAAAAAGAAAAAAGGGAAGAAAAAAATCAGAAAAAGGAGAGGAGGAAAAAGGGAGAAAAACATCAGAAAAGGGAGAGGAGGAAGAAGAGAGAAATAGAAAGAAAGAAAAAAGGGAAGAAAAACATCAGAAAAGGGACAGGAGGAAGAAGAGAGAAATAGAAAGAAAGAAAAAAGGGAAGAAAAACATCAGAAAAGGGAGAGGAGGAAAAAGGAAGAATGGGGAAAAGGGAGAGAAAGAAAAAAATCAGAAAAGGGAGAAAGAATGGAAAAGAGGGAGAGAGAAAAAAAGAAAAAAGGGAAGAAAAAAATCAGAAGAGGGAGAGGAGGAAGAAGGGAGAAAGGATGGAAAAAAGGGAGAGAGAGCAAAAGAAAAAAGGGAAGAAAAAAATCAGAAAAGGGAGAGGAGGAAAAAGGAAGAAAGAATGGGAAAAGGAGAGAGAGAAAGACAAAAGGGAAGAAAAAATCAGAAAAGGGAGAGGAGGAAGAAGAGAGAAATAGAAAAAAGGGAAGAAAAACATCGGAAAACGGAGAGGAGGAAGAAGAGAGAAATAGAAAGAAAGAAAAAAGGGAAGAAAAACATCAGAAAAGGGAGAGGAGGAAGAAGAGAGAAATAGAAAGAAAGAAAAAAGGGAAGAAAAACATCAGAAAAGGGAGAGGAGGAAGAAGAGAGAAAAAGAAAAAAGGGAAGAAAAACATCAGAAGAGGGAGAGGAGGAAGAAGGGAGAAAGGATGGAAAAAAGGGAGAGAGAGAGCAAAAGAAAAAAGGGAAGAAAAAAATCAGAAAAGGGAGAGGAGGAAAAAGGAAGAAAGAATGGGAAAAGGAGAGAGAGAGAAAGAAAAAAGGGAAGAAAAAATCAGAAAAGGGAGAGGAGGAAGAAGAGAGAAATAGAAAAAAGGGAAGAAAAACATCAGAAAACGGAGAGGAGGAAGAAGAGAGAAATAGAAAGAAAGAAAAAAGGGAAGAAAAACATCAGAAAAGGGAGAGGAGGAAGAAGAGAGAAATAGAAAGAAAGAAAAAAGGGAAGAAAAACATCAGAAAAGGGAGAGGAGGAAGAAGAGAGAAAAAGAAAAAAGGGAAGAAAAACATCAGAAATGGGAGAGGAGGAAGAAGAGAGAAATAGAAAGAAAGAAAAAAGGGAAGAAAAACATCAGAAAAGGGAGAGGAGGAAGAAGGAAGGAAGAATGGAAAAAGGGAGAGCGGAAAAAAGAAAAAAGGGAAGAAAAAATCAGAAGAGGGAGAGGAGGAAGAAGGGAGAAAGGATGGAAAAAAGGGAGAGAGGGCAAAAGAAAAAAGGGAAGAAAAAAATCAGAAAAGGGAGAGGAGGAAAAAGGAAGAAAGAATGGGAAAAGGAGAGAGAGAAAGAAAAAAGGGAAGAAAAAATCAGAAAAGGGAGAGGAGGAAGAAGGGAGAAAGGATGGAAAAAAGGGAGAGAGAGCAAAAGAAAAAAGGGAAGAAAAAAATCAGAAAAGGGAGAGGAGGAAAAAGGAAGAAAGAATGGGAAAAGGAGAGAGAGAGATAGAAAAAAGGGAAGAAAAAATCAGAAAAGGGAGAGGAGGAAGAAGAGAGAAATAGAAAAAAGGGAAGAAAAACATCAGAAAAGGGAGAGGAGGAAGAAGGGAGAAAGGATGGAAAAAAGGGAGAGAGAGCAAAAGAAAAAAGGGAAGAAAAAAATCAGAAAAGGGAGAGGAGGAAAAAGGAAGAAAGAATGGGAAAAGGAGAGAGAGAGAAAGAAAAAAGGGAAGAAAAAATCAGAAAAGGGAGAGGAGGAAGAAGAGAGAATGAATGGGAAAATGGGAGAGAGAGAAAAAGAAAAAAGGGAAGAGAAAAAAGAATGGAAAAAAAGGGAGAGAGAGAAAAAAAGGGAAGAATAAAATCAGAAAAGGGAGAGGAGGAAGAAGGGAGAAAGAATGGGAGAGAAAAAGAAAAAAGGGAAGAAAAAAATCAGAAAAAGGAGAGGAGGAAAAAGGGAGAAAAACATCAGAAAAGGGAGAGGAGGAAAAAGGGAGAAAAGATGGAAAAAAGGGAGAGAGAGCAAAAGAAAAAAGGGAAGAAAAAAATCAGAAAAGGGAGAGGAGGAAAAAGGAAGAAAGAATGGGAAAAGGAGAGAGAGAGAAAGAAAAAAGGGAAGAAAAAATCAGAAAAGGGAGAGGAGGAAGAAGAGAGAAATAGAAAAAAGGGAAGAAAAACATCAGAAAAGGGAGAGGAGGAAGAAGAGAGAAATAGAAAGAAAGAAAAAAGGGAAGAAAAACATCAGAAGAGGGAGAGGAGGAAGAAGGGAGAAAGGATGGAAAAAAGGGAGAGAGAGCAAAAGAAAAAAGGGAAGAAAAAAATCAGAAGAGGGAGAGGAGGAAGAAGGGAGAAAGGATGGGAAAAGGAGAGAGAGAAAGAAAAAAGGGAAGAAAAAATCAGAAAAGGGAGAGGAGGAAGAAGGGAGAAATAGAAAAAGGGAAGAAAAACATCAGAAAACGGAGAGGAGGAAGAAGAGAGAAATAGAAAGAAAGAAAAAAGGGAAGAAAAACATCAGAAAAGGGAGAGGAGGAAGAAGAGAGAAATAGAAAGAAAGAAAAAAGGGAAGAAAAACATCAGAAAAGGGAGAGGAGGTAGAAGAGAGAAATAGAAAAAAGGGAAGAAAAACATCAGAAAAGGGAGAGGAGGAAGAAGAGAGAAATAGAAAGAAAGAAAAAAGGGAAGAAAAACATCAGAAAAGGGAGAGGAGGAAGAAGGAAGGAAGAATGGAAAAAGGGAGAGCGGAAAAAAGAAAAAAGGGAAGAAAAAATCAGAAGAGGGAGAGGAGGAAGAAGGGAGAAAGGATGGAAAAAAGGGAGAGAGGGCAAAAGAAAAAAGGGAAGAAAAAAATCAGAAAAGGGAGAGGAGGAAAAAGGAAGAAAGAATGGGAAAAGGAGAGAGAGAGCAAAAGAAAAAAGGGAAGAAAAAAATCAGAAGAGGGAGAGGAGGAAGAAGGGAGAAAGGATGGAAAAAAGGGAGAGAGAGCAAAAGAAAAAAGGGAAGAAAAAAATCAGAAAAGGGAGAGGAGGAAAAAGGAAGAAAGAATGGGAAAAGGAGAGAGAGAGAAAGAAAAAAGGGAAGAAAAAATCAGAAAAGGGAGAGGAGGAAGAAGGGAGAAAGAATGGGAAAAGGAGAGAGAGAGAAAGAAAAAAGGGAAGAAAAAATCAGAAAAGGGAGAGGAGGAAAAAGGAAGAAAGAATGGGAAAAGGAGAGAGAGAGAAAGAAAAAAGGGAAGAAAAAATCAGAAAAGGGAGAGGAGGAAAAAGGAAGAAAGAATGGGAAAAGGAGAGAGAGAGAAAGAAAAAAGGGAAGAAAAAATCAGAAAAGGGAGAGGAGGAAAAAGGAAGAAAGAATGGGAAAAGGAGAGAGAGAGAAAAAGAAAAAAGGGAAGAGAAAAAAGAATGGAAAAAAGGGAGAGAGAGAAAAAGGAAGAAAGAATGGAAAAAAGGGAGAGAGAGAAAAAGAAAAAAGGGAAGAGAAAAAAGAATGGAAAAAAGGGAGAGAGAGAAAAAGGAAGAAAGAATGGAAAAAAGGGAGAGAGAGAAAAAGAAAAAAGGGAAGAGAAAAAAGAATGGAAAAAAGGGAGAGAGAGAAAAAGGAAGAAAGAATGGGAAAAAGGGAGAGAGGGAAAAAGAAAAAAGAGAAGAAAAAAATCAGAAAAGGGAGAGGAGGAAGAAGAGAGAAATAGAAAGAAAGAAAAAAGGGAAGAAAAAAATCAGAAAAGGGAGAGGAGGAAGAAGGAAGAAAGAATGGGAAAAAGGGAGAGAGAGAAAAAGAAAAAAGGGAAGAGAAAAAAGAATGGAAAAAAGGGAGAGAGAGAAAAAGGAAGAAAGAATGGAAAAAAGGGAGAGAGAGAAAAAGAAAAAAGGGAAGAGAAAAAAGAATGGAAAAAAGGGAGAGAGAGAAAAAGGAAGAAAGAATGGGAAAAAGGGAGAGAGGGAAAAAGAAAAAAGAGAAGAAAAAAATCAGAAAAGGGAGAGGAGGAAGAAGAGAGAAATAGAAAGAAAGAAAAAAGGGAAGAAAAAAATCAGAAAAGGGAGAGGAGGAAGAAGAGAGAAATAGAAAGAAAGAAAAAAGGGAAGAAAAACATCAGAAAAGGGAGAGGAGGAAGAAGAGAGAAATAGAAAGAAAGAAAAAAGGGAAGAAAAACATCAGAAGAGGGAGAGGAGGAAGAAGGGAGAAAGGATGGAAAAAAGGGAGAGAGAGCAAAAGAAAAAAGGGAAGAAAAAAATCAGAAAAGGGAGAGGAGGAAAAAGGAAGAAAGAATGGGAAAAGGAGAGAGAGAAAGAAAAAAGGGAAGAAAAAATCAGAAAAGGGAGAGGAGGAAGAAGGGAGAAATAGAAAAAGGGAAGAAAAACATCAGAAAAGGGAGAGGAGGAAGAAGAGAGAAATAGAAAAAAGGGAAGAAAAACATCAGAAAAGGGAGAGGAGGAAGAAGAGAGAAATAGAAAGAAAGAAAAAAGGGAAGAAAAACATCAGAAAAGGGAGAGGAGGAAGAAGGAAGGAAGAATGGAAAAAGGGAGAGCGGAAAAAAGAAAAAAGGGAAGAAAAAATCAGAAGAGGGAGAGGAGGAAGAAGGGAGAAAGGATGGAAAAAAGGGAGAGAGGGCAAAAGAAAAAAGGGAAGAAAAAAATCAGAAAAGGGAGAGGAGGAAAAAGGAAGAAAGAATGGGAAAAGGAGAGAGAGAGCAAAAGAAAAAAGGGAAGAAAAAAATCAGAAGAGGGAGAGGAGGAAGAAGGGAGAAAGGATGGAAAAAAGGGAGAGAGAGCAAAAGAAAAAAGGGAAGAAAAAAATCAGAAAAGGGAGAGGAGGAAAAAGGAAGAAAGAATGGGAAAAGGAGAGAGAGAGAAAGAAAAAAGGGAAGAAAAAATCAGAAAAGGGAGAGGAGGAAGAAGGGAGAAAGAATGGGAAAAGGAGAGAGAGAGAAAGAAAAAAGGGAAGAAAAAATCAGAAAAGGGAGAGGAGGAAAAAGGAAGAAAGAATGGGAAAAGGAGAGAGAGAGAAAGAAAAAAGGGAACAAAAAATCAGAAAAGGGAGAGGAGGAAAAAGGAATAAAGAATGGGAAAAGGAGAGAGAGAGAAAGAAAAAAGGGAAGAAAAAATCAGAAGAGGGAGAGGAGGAAGAAGGGAGAAAGGATGGAAAAAAGGGAGAGAGAGCAAAAGAAAAAAGGGAAGAAAAAAATCGGAAAAGGGAGAGGAGGAAAAAGGAAGAAAGAATGGGAAAAGGAGAGAGAGAGAAAGAAAAAAGGGAAGAAAAAATCAGAAAAGGGAGAGGAGGAAAAAGGAAGAAAGAATGGGAAAAGGAGAGAGAGAGAAAGAAAAAAGGGAAGAAAAAATCAGAAAAGGGAGAGGAGGAAGAAGAGAGAAATAGAAAAAAAGGGAAGAAAAACATCAGAAAAGGGAGAGGAGGAAGAAGAGAGAAATAGAAAGAAAGAAAAAAGGGAAGAAAAACATCAGAAGAGGGAGAGGAGGAAGAAGGGAGAAAGAATCGGAAAAAGGGAGAGAGAGAAAAAGAAAAAAGGGAAGAAAAAAATCAGAAAAGGGAGAGGAGGAAAAAGGAAGAAAGAATGGGAAAAGGAGAGAGAGAGAAAGGAAAAGGGAAGAAAAAATCAGAAAAGGGAGAGGAGGAAGAAGAGAGAAATAGAAAGAAAGAAAAAAGGGAAGAAAAGCATCAGAAAAGGGAGAGGAGGAAGAAGAGAGAAATAGAAAGAAAGAAAAAAGGGAAGAACAAATCAGAAGAGGGAGAGGAGGAAGAAGGGAGAAATAGAAAGAAAGAAAAAAGGGAAGAAAAACATCAGAAAAGGGAGAGGAGGAAGAAGAGAGAAATAGAAAGAAAGAAAAAAGGGAAGAAAAACATCAGAAAAGGGAGAGGAGGAAGAAGAGAGAAATAGAAAGAAAGAAAAAAGGGAAGAAAAACATCAGAAAAGGGAGAGGAGGAAAAAGGAAGAAAGAATGGGAAAAGGAGAGAGAGAGAAAGAAAAAAGGGAAGAAAAAATCAGAAAAGGGAGAGGAGGAAGAAGAGAGAAATAGAAAAAAGGGAAGAAAAACATCAGAAAAGGGAGAGGAGGAAAAAGGAAGAAAGAATGGGGAAAAGGGAGAGAAAGAAAAAAATCAGAAAAGGGAGAAAGAATGGAAAAGAGGGAGAGAGAAAAAAAGAAAAAAGGGAAGAAAAAAATCAGAAAAGAGGGGGGGAAAGGAAGAAAGAATGGAAAAAAGGGAGAGAGGATAAAAGAAAAAAGGGAAGAAAAAAATCAGAGGAGGAAAAAGGAAGAAAGGATGGGAAAGAGGGAGAGAGAGAGAAAAAGGGAAGAATAAAATCAGAAAAGGGAGAGGAGGAAGAAGGGAGAAAGAATGGGAGAGAAAAAGAAAAAAGGGAAGAAAAAAATCAGAAAAAGGAGAGGAGGAAAAAGGGAGAAAAGCATCAGAAAAGGGAGAGGAGGAAAAAGGGAGAAATAATGGAGAAAGGGGAGAGAGAGAAAAAGAAAAAAGGGAAGAGAAAACAGAATGGAAAAAAGGGAGAGAGAGAAAAAGGAAGAAAGAATGGGAAAAAGGGAGAGAGAAAAAGAAAAAAGAGAAGAAAAAATCAGAAAAGGGAGAGGAGGAAGATGGAAGAAAGAATGGGAAAACGGGAGAGAGAAAAAGAAAAAAGGGAAGAAAAAAATCAGAAGAGGGAGAGGAGGAAGAAGGGAGAAAGGATGGAAAAAAGGGAGAGAGAGCAAAAGAAAAAAGGGAAGAAAAAAATCAGAAAAGGGAGAGGAGGAAAAAGGAAGAAAGAATGGGAAAAAGGGAGAGAGAGAAAAAGAAAAAAGAGAAGAAAAAAATCAGAAAAGGGAGAGAAGGAAGAAGCGAGAAAGAATGGGAAAAAGGGAGAGAGAGCAAAAGAAAAAAGGGAAGAAAAAAATCAGAAAAGGGAGAGGAGGAAAAAGGAAGAAAGAATGGGAAAAGGAGAGAGAAAGAAAGAAAAAAGGGAAGAAAAAAATCAGAAAAGGGAGAGAAGGAAGAAGCGAGAAAGAATGGGAAAAAGGGAGAGAGAGCAAAAGAAAAAAGGGAAGAAAAAAATCAGAAAAAGGAGAGGAGGAAAAAGGAAGAAAGAATGGGAAAAGGAGAGAGAGAGAAAGAAAAAAGGGAAGAAAAAATCAGAAAAGGGAGAGGAGGAAAAAGGAAGAAAGAATGGGAAAAGGAGAGAGAGAGAAAGAAAAAAAGGGAAGAAAAAATCAGAAAAGGGAGAGGAGGAAGAAGAGAGAAATAGAAAGAAAAAAAAAGGGAAGAAAAGCATCAGAAAAGGGAGAGGAGGAAAAAGGAAGAAAGAATGGGAAAAGGAGAGAGAGAGAAAGAAAAAAGGGAAGAAAAAATCAGAAAAGGGAGAGGAGGAAGAAGGGAGAAAGGATGGAAAAAAGGGAGAGAGAGCAAAAGAAAAAAGGGAAGAAAAAAATCAGAAAAGGGAGAGGAGGAAGAAGAGAGAAATAGAAAGAAAGAAAAAAGGGAAGAAAAACATCAGAAAAGGGAGAGGAGGAAGAAGAGAGAAATAGAAAGAAAGAAAAAAGGGAAGAAAAACATCAGAAAAGGGAGAGGAGGAAGAAGAGAGAAATAGAAAGAAAGAAAAAAGGGAAGAAAAACATCAGAAAAGGGAGAGGAGGAAGAAGAGAGAAATAGAAAAAAAGAAAAAAGGGAAGAAAAACATCCGAAAAGGGAGAGGAGGAAAAAGGAAGAAAGAATGGGGAAAAGGGAGAGAAAGAAAAAAATCAGAAAAGGGAGAAAGAATGGAAAAGAGGGAGAGAGAAAAAAAGAAAACAGGGAAGAAAAAATCAGAAAAGGGAGAGGAGGAAGAAGGGAGAAATAGAAAGAAAGAAAAAAGGGAAGAAAAACATCAGAAAAGGGAGAGGAGGAAGAAGAGAGAAATAGAAAGAAAGAAAACAGGGAAGAAAAACATCAGAAAAGGGAGAGGAGGAAGAAGAGAGAAATAGAAAGAAAGAAAAAAGGGAAGAAAAACATCAGAAAAGGGAGAGGAGGAAGAAGAGAGAAATAGAAAGAAAGAAAAAAGGGAAGAAAAACATCAGAAAAGGGAGAGGAGGAAAAAGGAAGAAAGAATGGGGAAAAGGGAGAGAGAGAAAAAGAAAAAAATCAGAAAAGGGAGAAAGAATGGAAAAGAGGGAGAGAGAAAAAAAGAAAACAGGGAAGAAAAACATCAGAAAAGGGAGAGGAGGAAAAAGGAAGAAAGAATGGAAAAAAGGGAGAGAGGATAAAAGAAAAAAGGGAAGAAAAAAATCAGAGGAGGAAAAAGGAAGAAAGGATGGGAAGGAGGGAGAGAGAGAGAAAAAGGGAAGAATAAAATCAGAAAAGGGAGAGGAGGAAGAAGGGAGAAAGGATGGAAAAAAGGGAGAGAGAGCAAAAGAAAAAAGGGAAGAAAAAAATCAGAAAAGGAGAGGAGGAAGAAGAGAGAAAGAATGGGAAAAAGGGAGAGAGAGCAAAAGAAAAAAGGGAAGAAAAAAATCAGAAAAGGAGAGGAGGAAGAAGAGAGAAAGAATGGGAAAAAGGGAGAGAGAGAAAAAGAAAAAAGGGAAGAAAAAATCAGAAGAGGGAGAGGAGGAAGAAGGGAGAAAGAATGGGAAAAAGGGAGAGAGAGAAAAAGAAAAAAGGGAAGAAAAAAATCAGAAAAGGAGAGGAGGAAGAAGAGAGAAAGAATGGGAAAAAGGGAGAGAGAGAAAAAGAAAAAAGGGAAGAAAAAATCAGAAGAGGGAGAGGAGGAAGAAGGGAGAAAGAATGGGAAAAAGGGAGAGAGAGAAAAAGAAAAAAAGGAATTTTCTCCCTTTTTCCTCCTCTCCCTTTTCTGATTTTTTCCTTCCCTTTTTTCTTTTTCTCTCTCCCTTTGTCCCTTCTTTTCCCCTTCTTCATTTTCTCCCTTTTTCCCTCCCTTTTTTCTTTTCCACCTCCCTTTCCCCCCTCTTCTTCCCCCTTTTCTCTCTCCCTTTTTCCCTTCTTTTTTCCCCTCTTTTCCCCTCCCTTTTTTCCTTCTTTTTCCCTCTTTTTTTCTCCCTATTTTTCCTTTTTTTCTCCTTTTTCCCTCCCTTTTCCCCTTCTTTTTCCTCCCTTTCCCCTCTTTTCCCCTCCCTTTTTTCCTTCTTTTTTCCCTCTTTTTTTCTCCCTATTTTTCCTTTTTTTCTCCTTTTTTCCTCCCTTTTCCCCTTCTTTTTCCTCCCTTTCCCCTCTTTTCCCCTCCTTTTTTCCTTCTTTTTTCCCTCTTTTTTTCTCCCTATTTTTCCTTTTTTTCTCCTTTTTTCCTCCCTTTTCCCCTTCTTTTTCCCCTTTTTTTCTCCCTCTTTTTCCTTTTTTCTCCTTTTTTCCTGCCTTTTTTCCTTCTTTTTCCCCTCTTTTCCCCTCCCTCTTTTTCCTTCTTTCCCCCCTTTTTTCCTCCTTTTCCCCCTCCCTTTTTCCCTTCTTTTTTCCCCCTTTCCCCTCCCTTTTCCCCTTCTTTTTCCCCTCTTTTTTTCTCCCTCTTTTTCCTTTTTTTCTCCTTTTTTCCTCCTTTTCCCCCTTCTTTTTCCTCCCTTTCCCCTCCCTTTTCCCCTTCTTTCCCCCTTTTTTCTCTCCCTTTTTCCCTTCTTTTTTCCCCCTTTTCCCCTGCCTTTTCCCCTTCTTTTTCCCCTCTTTTTTTCTCCCTCTTTTTCCTTTTTTTCCTCCTTTTCCCCTCCCTTTTCCCCTTCTTTTTCCTCCCTTTCCCCCCTTTTCCCCTCCCTTTTTCCCTTCTTTCCCCCCCTTTTTTCTCTCCCTTTTTCCCTTCTTTTCCCCCTCTTTTCCCCTCCCTTTTCCCCTTCTTTTTCCCCCCTTTTTTTCTCCCTCTTTTTCCTTTTTTTCCTCCTTTTCCCCTCCCTTTTCCCCTTCTTTTTCCTCCCTTTCCCCTCTTTTCCCCTCCCTTTTTTCCTTCTTTTTTCCCTCTTTTTTTCTCCCTATTTTTCCTTTTTTTCTCCTTTTTTCCTCCCTTTTCCCCTTCTTTTTCCTCCCTTTCCCCTCTTTTCCCCTCCTTTTTTCCTTCTTTTTTCCCTCTTTTTTTCTCCCTATTTTTCCTTTTTTTCTCCTTTTTTCCTCCCTTTTCCCCTTCTTTTTCCCCTCTTTTTTTCTCCCTCTTTTTCCTTTTTTCTCCTTTTTTCCTGCCTTTTTTCCTTCTTTTTCCCCTCTTTTCCCCTCCCTCTTTTTCCTTCTTTCCCCCCTTTTTTCCTCCTTTTCCCCCTCCCTTTTTCCCTTCTTTTTTCCCCCTTTCCCCTCCCTTTTCCCCTTCTTTTTCCCCTCTTTTTTTCTCCCTCTTTTTCCTTTTTTTCTCCTTTTTTCCTCCTTTTCCCCCTTCTTTTTCCTCCCTTTCCCCTCCCTTTTCCCCTTCTTTCCCCCCTTTTTTCTCTCCCTTTTTCCCTTCTTTTTTCCCCCTTTTCCCCTGCCTTTTCCCCTTCTTTTTCCCCTCTTTTTTTCTCCCTCTTTTTCCTTTTTTTCCTCCTTTTCCCCTCCCTTTTCCCCTTCTTTTTCCTCCCTTTCCCCCCTTTTCCCCTCCCTTTTTCCCTTCTTTCCCCCCCTTTTTTCTCTCCCTTTTTCCCTTCTTTTCCCCCTCTTTTCCCCTCCCTTTTCCCCTTCTTTTTCCCCTCTTTTTTTCTCCCTCTTTTTCCTTTTTTTCCTCCTTTTCCCCTCCCTTTTCCCCTTCTTTTTCCTCCCTTTCCCCCCTTTTCCCCTCCCTTTTTCCCTTCTTTTCCCCCCTTTTTTCTCTCCCTTTTTCCCTTCTTTTTTCCCCCTTTTTCCCTTCTTTTTCCCCTCTTTTTTTTCCCTTTTTCCTTTTTTTCTCCTTTTCCCTCCCTTTTTCCCTTCTTTTCCCCCTCTTTTTTTCTCCCTCTTTTTCCTTTTCTTCTCCTTTTTTCCTCCCTTTTCCCCTTCTTTTTCCTCCCTTTCCCCCCTTTTCCCCTCCCTTTTCCCCTTCTTTTTCGCCTCTTTTTTTTCTCTCCCTCTTTTTCCTTCTTTCTCTCCTTTTTTCCTCCCTTTTTTCTCGCTTTTCTCAGGCCAAGCTGATCGAGGAGCCATTGGTGATTTTCGTCTGCGCTACCACAGGGCAGGGAGACCCGCCAGATAACATGAAGGTTGGGAAAAAGAATAGATATATATTGAATGGATAAAAAGGTTGTAGAAAATGTTGTGTGTGTGTGTATATATATGTATATATATATGTATATGTATATATGTATGTGTAAATATATATATTTATAAATATAAATATAAATGTGTGTGTGTGTATATATATGTTTATACATATTTATATTTATATTTATATTTATATTTATATTATTTTATTTATATTTATTTATATACAAATATAAATATATTTATTTATTATTTATATATTTAATGGATAAAAATGTTATATATATATATATGTGTGTGTGTGTGTGTGTATATGTATATATGTATGTATAAATATATATATTTATAAATATAAATATAAGTGTGTGTGTGTATATATATGTTTATACATATTTATATTTATATTTATATTTATATTTATATTATTTTATTTATATTTATTTATGTACAAATATAAATGTATTTATTTATTTGTTATTTATATATTTAATGGATAAAAATGTTATATATATATATATGTGTGTGTATATATGTATGTGTAAATATATATATTTATAAATATAAATATAAATGTGTGTGTGTGTGTATATATGTTTATACATATTTATATTTATTTATATACAGAGATAAATATATTTATTTATTTATTATTTATATATTGAATGGATGGATAAAAATGTTTTATATATATATATATATATATATATGTATGTATATGTATATATGTATGTATAAATATATATATTTATAAATATAAATATAAATGTGTGTGTGTATATATATGTTTATACATATTTATATTTATATTTATATTTATATTTATATTATTTTAAAATTTCATTTCTTAAGTATTATTTAATTAAGATTTAATGTATTAAATATTATTCAAATTTAATGTATTGAGTTTGGCTTCTTTCCATTAGAAAATAAAGATATATATACGAGGGTTTTTTAATTATTTCCGTTAGAAAATAAAGAAAATAACTCTCTTTTTTTCCTATAAAAATCCAGAATTTCTGGAGGTTCCTGTTCCGGAAAAACCTGCCGCTCAATTCTCTCTCCCGATTGGATTACGCCGTTTTGGGGCTGGGCGATTCTTCGTACCCCAAGTAAATCCCTTTTTTTTTCTCCCCCGGAAAATCCGAGCGGAAATCGGAAAAATCTGGGAAAATCCGGGAAAATCTGGGGGGGAAATGGGAAAATCCGGGGGAAATTGGAAAAAATGGGGAAATCCAGGGGGAAACTGGAAAAAATGGGGAAATCCAGGGGGAAACTAGAAAAAATGGGGAAATCCAGGGGGAAACTGGAAAAAATGGGGAAATCCAGGGGGAAACTGGAAAAAATGGGATAATCCGGGGGGAAATGGGAAAATCAGGGTGGAAATGGGAAAATCCGGGTGAAAATTGGAAAAAATTGAAATTCCAGGGGGGGGGGATTGGAAAATTCCGGGGGGAAATGGGGGGAAAATGGGAAAATCCAGGGGAAATTGGATAAGCCGGCGGAAATTGGAATTTTTTTGGGGGAAAAATAAAAAAAAATTGAAAATCCGGGGGAAATTGAAAATCGAGGAGGGAATTGGATAATCCGGCAAAAATTGAAAAAATTTGGGGGGAAATTGGAAGATCCAGGGGAAAATGGGAAAATCTGGGGGGAAATGGGAAAATCCGGGGAAAATGGAAAAAAATGGGGAAAACCAGAGAAATAGTGGGCAGAATTGGAAAAATTTGAAAATCCGGGGGGAAATTGGAAAAAATGGGATAATCCAGGGGGGAAATGGGAAAATCAGGGTGGAAATGGGAAAATCCGGGTGAAAATTGGAAAAAATTGAAATTCCGGGGGGGAGGAATTGGAAAATCCAGGGGAAAATGGGGGAAAAATGGGAAAATCCAGGGGAAATTGGATAAGCCGGCGGAAATTGGAATTTTTGGGGGGAAAAATCGAAAAAAATTGAAAATCCGGGGGAAATTGAAAATCGAGGAGGGAATTGGATAATCCGGCAAAAATTGAAAAAATTTGGGGGGAAATTGGAAGATCCAGGGGAAAATGGGAAAAAATGGGAAATTTGGGGGGGGGTTGGAAAAACGGGAAATCTGTGAAAAAAGGGGGAAAACCGGGGAAATCCTGGGCAAACTTGAAAAATTTGAAATTGTAAAATCCAGAAAGGAATTGGATAATCCGGCGGAAATTGGAAAAATTTGAAAA
>NW_027647828.1:5000-75000 GCF_951804945.1 Podarcis cretensis | reverse complement strand
AATAATAATAAAAAAATAATCACTCAATATTTAAATCATTTTAAATCAAATATAAATATTATATTATAATATTTAAACTCAATATTTAAATATCTCATTTGGTATTTAATACTAGTACTACTTCTACTAATAATAATAGTCATAATAGTAATATTATTATTAATAATGATAATAATAATAATAAAATAATCACTCGATTTTTAAATATTTAAATTACGGATTTGAAAATATCTCATTTGGTATTTAATACTAGTACTACTACTAATAATAATAATAGTCATAATATTATTATTAAGAATGATAATAATAATAAAATAATCACTCAATTTTTAAATATTTAAATTACGGATTTGAAAATATCTCATTTGGTATTTAATACTAGTACTATTACTACTAATAATAGTCATAATAGTAATATTATTAAGAATGATAATAATAATAAAATAATCACTCAATTTTTAAATATTTAAATTACGGATTTAAAAATATCTCATTTGGTATTTAATACTAGTACTATTACTACTAATAATAGTCATAATAGTAATATTATTAAGAATGATAATAATAATAAAATAATCACTCAATTTTTAAATATTTAAATTACGGATTTAAAAATATCTCATTTGGTATTTAATACTAGTACTACTACTACTAGTAATAATAATAATAATAATAATAATAATAATAATAATTCCATCTATCCCTCATTACGTTTCTCCCCAGGGCCGCCGCCGGCGACGTCGCCATGGTTGCCCCTAGCAACGCCCCGGAGGACGTCGCCCTCTTCTGCCGCCTCTTGAACCTGGATCCAGAACGCCGCTTTGTGGTCCGGCCGGCCGAGGAAGGTGCGGGTTCCAGTTTGGGTTCCCAGCGCCTGGTTTCGAGCGCCATGGTTCCCAGTACTATGGTTCCCAGCGCCTGGTTCCCAGTGCCATGGTTCCCAGTCCCTAGTTTCCAGTATCAGATTCCCAGCGCCTGGTTCCCAGTGCCATGGTTCCCAGTGCCTAGTTTCCAGTATCAGATTCCCAGCGCCTGGTTTAGAGTGCCATGGTTCCCAGTGCTATGGTTCCCAGTGCCTGGTTCCCAGTGCCATGGTTCCCGGTGCCTTGTTTCCAGTATCGGATTCCCAGTGCCACAGTTCCCAGCGCCTGGTTTTGAGCGCCATGGTTCCCAGTGCCATGGTTCCCGGTGCCTAGTTTCCAGTATCTGATTCCCAGTGCTATGGTTCCCAGCGCCTGGTTCCCAGTGCTATGGTTCCCAGTGCCTAGTTCCCAGTATCTGATTCCCAGCGCCATGGTTCCCAGTGCTATAGTTCCCAGTTCCATGGTTCCCGGTGCCTAGTTTCCAGTATCTGATTCCCAGTGCTATGGTTCCCAGCGCCTGGTTCCCAGTGCCATGGTTCCCAGTGCCTCGTTTCCAGTATCTGATTCCCAGCGCCTGGTTTTGAGTGCTACGGTTCCCAGCGCCTGGTTTCGAGCGCCATGGTTCCCAGTGCCTAGTTTCCAGTTTCTGATTCCCAGCGCCATGGTTCCCAGTGCTATGGTTCCCAGTGCCATGGTTCCCAGAGCCTAGTTTCCAGTATCTGAATCCCAGCGCCATGGTTCCCAGTGCTATGGTTCCCAGTGCCATGGTTCCCAGAGCCTAGTTTCCAGTATCTGATTCAGAGCGCCATGGTTCCCAGCGCTATGGTTCCCAGCGCCTGGTTCCCAGTGCCATGGTTCCCAGAGCCTAGTTTCCAGTATCTGAATCCCAGCACCATGGTTCCCAGTGCTATGGTTCCCAGTGCCATGGTTCCCAGAGCCTAGTTTCCAGTATCTGATTCAGAGCGCCATGGTTCCCAGTGCTATGGTTCCCAGCGCCTGGTTTCCAGTGCCATGGTTCCCAGTGCCTCGTTTCCAGTATCTGATTCCCAGTGCCTGGTTTTGAGTGCTACGGTTTCCAGCGCCTGGTTCCCAGTGCCATGGTTCCCAGTGCCTCGTTTCCAGTATCTGATTCCCAGTGCCTGGTTTTGAGTGCTACGGTTCCCAGCGCCTGGTTCCCAGTGCCATGGTTCCCAGTGCCTCGTTTCCAGTATCTGATTCCCAGTGCCTGGTTTTGAGTGCTACGGTTCCCAGCGCCTGGTTCCCAGTGCCATGGTTCCCAGTGCCTCGTTTCCAGTATCTGATTCCCAGTGCCTGGTTTTGAGTGCTACGGTTCCCAGCGCCTGGTTTAGAGCACCATGGTTCCCAGCACCATGGTTCCCAGTGCTATGGTTCCCAGTGCCATGGTTCCCGGTGCCTAGTTCCCAGTATCTGATTCCCAGCGCCATGGTTCCCAGTGCTATGGTTCCCAACGCCTGGTTCCCAGTATCTGATTCCCAGTGCCTGGTTTTGAGTGCTACGGTTCCCAGTGCCTGGTTTCGAGCGCCATGGTTCCCAGTGCTATGGTTCCCAGTGCTATGGTTCCCAGTGCCATGGTTCCCGGTGCCTAGTTCCCAGTATCTGATTCCCAGCGCCATGGTTCCCAGTGCTATGGTTCCCAACGCCTGGTTCCCAGTATCTGATTCCCAGTGCCTGGTTTTGAGTGCTACGGTTCCCAGCGCCTGGTTTAGAGCACCATGGTTCCCAGCACCATGGTTCCCAGTGCTATGGTTCCCAGTGCCATGGTTCCCGGTGCCTAGTTCCCAGTATCTGATTCCCAGCGCCATGGTTCCCAGTGCTACGGTTCCCAGCGCCTGGTTCCCAGTGCCATGGTTCCCGGTGCCTAGTTCCCAGTATCTGATTCCCAGCGCCATGGTTCCCAGTGCTATGGTTCCCAGTGCCATGGTTCCCGGTGCCTAGTTCCCAGTATCTGATTCCCAGCGCCTGGTTTTGAGTGCTACGGTTCCCAGCGCCTGGTTCCCAGTGCCATGGTTCCCGGTGCCTTGTTTCCAGTATCGGATTCCCAGCGCCATGGTTCCCAGTGCCTAGTTCCCAGTATCTGATTCCCAGTGCCTGGTTTTGAGTGCTACGGTTCCCAGCGCCTGGTTCCCAGTGCCATGGTTCCCAGTGCCTCGTTTCCAGTATCTGATTCCCAGTGCCTGGTTTTGAGTGCTACGGTTCCCAGCGCCTGGTTTAGAGCACCATGGTTCCCAGCACCATGGTTCCCAGTGCTATGGTTCCCGGTGCCATGGTTCCCGGTGCCTAGTTCCCAGTATCTGATTCCCAGCGCCATGGTTCCCAGTGCTATGGTTCCCAACGCCTGGTTCCCAGTATCTGATTCCCAGTGCCTGGTTTTGAGTGCTACGGTTCCCAGTGCCTGGTTTCGAGCGCCATGGTTCCCAGTGCTATGGTTCCCAGTGCCATGGTTCCCAGTGCCTAGTTTCCAGTATCTGATTCCCAGCGCCATGGTTCCCAGTGCTATGGTTCCCAGCGCCTGGTTCCCAGTGCCATGGTTCCCGGTGCCTAGTTCCCAGTATCTGATTCCCAGTGCCTGGTTCCCAGTGCTATGGTTCCCAGCGCCTGGTTCCCAGTGCCATGGTTCCCAGCACCTGGTTTTGAGTGCTATGGTTCCCAGCGCCTGGTTCCCAGTGCCATGGTTCCCAGTGCCTAGTTTCCAGTATCAGATTCCCAGCGCCTGGTTCCCAGTGCTATGGTTCCCAGCGCCTGGTTCCCAGTGCCATGGTTCCCAGTGCCTAGTTTCCAGTATCTGATTCCCAGCGCCGTGGTTCCCAGTGCTATGGTTCCCAGCGCCTGGTTCCCAGTGCCATGGTTCCTGGTGCCTAGTTCCCAATATCTGATTCCCAGTGCCTGGTTTTGAGTGCTACGGTTCCCAGCGCCTGGTTCCCAGTGCCATGGTTCCCAGTGCCTAGTTTCCAGTATCAGATTCCCAGCGCCTGGTTCCCAGCGCTATGGTTCCCAGCGCCTGATTCCCAGTGCCATGGTTCCCAGTGCCTCGTTTCCAGTATCTGATTCCCAGTGCCTGGTTTTGAGTGCTACGGTTCCCAGCGCCTGGTTTCGAGCGCCATGGTTCCCAGTGCCATGGTTCCCGGTGCCTTGTTTCCAGTATCGGATTCCCAGCGCCATGGTTCCTGGTGCCTCGTTTCCAGTATCTGGTTCCCAGCGCCTGGTTTTGAGTGCTACGGTTCCCAGCGCCTGGTTTCGAGCGCCATGGTTCCCAGCGCTGTGGTTCCCAGTGCCATGGTTCCCAGTGCCTCGTTTCCAGTATCAGATTCACAGCGCCTGGTTTTGAGTGCTACGGTTCCCAGCGCCTAGTTTCCAGTATCTGATTCCCAGTGCTATGATTCCCAGCGCCTGGTTCCCAGTGCCATGGTTCCCGGTGCCTAGTTCCCAGTATCCGATTCCCAGCGCCATGGTTCCCAGTGCCATGGTTCCCAGTGCCTAGTTTCCAGTATCTGATTCCCAGCGCCTGGTTTCGAGCGCCATGGTTCCCAGTGCTATGGTTCCCAGCGCCTGGTTCCCAGTGCTATGGTTCTGAGCGCTTGGTTCCCAGTGACATGGTTCCTGGTGCCTAGTTCCCAGTATCTGATTCCCAGCGCCATGGTTCCCAGCGCCTGGTTCCCAGTGCTATGGTTCCCAGCGCCTGGTTCCCAGTGCCATGGTTCCCGGTGCCTTGTTTCCAGTATCGGATTCCCAGTGCCATGGTTCCCAGTGCCATGGTTCCCGGTGCCTAGTTCCCAGTATCTGATTCCCAGCGCTTGGTTTCGAGCGCCATGGTTCCCAGTGCTATGGTTCCCAGCGCCTGGTTCCCAGTGCCATGGTTCCCAGTGCCTAGTTTCCAGTATCAGATTCCCAGCGCCTGGTTCCCAGTGCCATGGTTCCCAGTGCCTCGTTTCCAGTATCAGATTCCCAGCGCCTGGTTTTGAGTGCTACGGTTCCCAGTGCCTGGTTTAGAGTGCCATGGTTCCCAGTGCTATGGTTCCCAGTGCCTGGTTCCCAGTGCCATGGTTCCCGGTGCCTTGTTTCCAGTATCGGATTCCCAGTGCCACAGTTCCCAGCGCCTGGTTTTGAGCGCCATGGTTCCCAGTGCCATGGTTCCCGGTGCCTAGTTTCCAGTATCTGATTCCCAGTGCTATGGTTCCCAGCGCCTGGTTCCCAGTGCTATGGTTCCCAGTGCCTAGTTCCCAGTATCTGATTCCCAGCGCCATGGTTCCCAGTGCTATAGTTCCCAGTTCCATGGTTCCCGGTGCCTAGTTTCCAGTATCTGATTCCCAGTGCTATGGTTCCCAGCGCCTGGTTCCCAGTGCCATGGTTCCCAGTGCCTCGTTTCCAGTATCTGATTCCCAGCGCCTGGTTTTGAGTGCTACGGTTCCCAGCGCCTGGTTTCGAGCGCCATGGTTCCCAGTGCCTAGTTTCCAGTTTCTGATTCCCAGCGCCATGGTTCCCAGTGCTATGGTTCCCAGTGCCATGGTTCCCAGAGCCTAGTTTCCAGTATCTGAATCCCAGCGCCATGGTTCCCAGTGCTATGGTTCCCAGTGCCATGGTTCCCAGAGCCTAGTTTCCAGTATCTGATTCAGAGCGCCATGGTTCCCAGTGCTATGGTTCCCAGCGCCTGGTTTCCAGTGCCATGGTTCCCAGTGCCTCGTTTCCAATATCGGATTCCCAGCGCCTGGTTTCGAGCGCCATGGTTCCCAGCGCTATGGTTCCCAGCGCCTGGTTCCCAGTGCCATGGTTCCCGGTGTCTAGTTCCCAGTATCTGATTCCCAGCGCCTGGTTTCGAGCGCCATGGTTCCCAGCGCTACGGTTCCCAGTGCTATGGTTCCCAGTGCCATGGTTCCCAGTGCCTCGTTTCCAGTATCTGATTCCCAGCACCTGGTTTTGAGTGCTACGGTTCCCAGCGCCTGGTTTCGAGCGCCATGGTTCCCAGTGCAAGGTTCCCAGTGCCATGGTTCCCAGTGCCTAGTTTCCAGTATCTGATTCCCAGCGCCATGGTTCCCAGTGCTATGGTTCCCAGCGCCTGGTTCCCAGTGCCATGGTTCCCGGTGCCTAGTTTCCAGTATCTGATTTCCAGCGCCATGGTTCCCAGTGCTATGGTTCCCAGCGCCTCGTTCCCAGTGCCATGGTTCCCAGTGCCTCGTTTCCAGTATCTGATTCCCAGCGCCTGGTTTCGAGCGCCATGGTTCCCGGTGCCTTGTTTCGAGTATCGGATTCCCAGCGCCTGGTTTTGAGTGCTACGCTTCCCAGCGCCTGGTTTCAAGCGCCATGGTTCCCAGTGCTATGGTTCCCAGGGCCATGGTTCCTAGTGCCTAGTTTCCAGTATCTGATTCCCAGCGCCATGGTTCCCAGTGCTATGGTTCCCAGCACCTGGTTCCCAGTGCTACGGTTCCCAGCGCCTGGTTTCGAGCGCCATGGTTCCCAGTGCTATGGTTCCCAGCGCCTGGTTCCCAGTGCCATGGTTCCCAGTGCCTCGTTTCCAGTATCTGATTCCCAGCGCCATGGTTCCCAGTGCTATGGTTCCCAGCGCCTAGTTTCCAGTATCTGATTCCCAGCGCCTGGTTTTGAGTGCTACGGTTCCCAGTGCTATGGTTCCCAGCGCCTGGTTCCCAGTGCCATGGTTCCCAGTGCCTCGTTTCCAGTATCTGATTCCCAGCGCCTGGTTTCGAGCGCCATGGTTCCCGGTGCCTTGTTTCGAGTATCGGATTCCCAGCGCCTGGTTTTGAGTGCTACGCTTCCCAGCGCCTGGTTTCAAGCGCCATGGTTCCCAGTGCTATGGTTCCCAGGGCCATGGTTCCTAGTGCCTAGTTTCCAGTATCTGATTCCCAGCGCCATGGTTCCCAGTGCTATGGTTCCCAGCACCTGGTTCCCAGTGCTACGGTTCCCAGCGCCTGGTTTCGAGCGCCATGGTTCCCAGTGCTATGGTTCCCAGCGCCTGGTTCCCAGTGCCATGGTTCCCGGTGCCTCGTTTCCAGTATCTGATTCCCAGCGCCATGGTTCCCAGTGCTATGGTTCCCAGCGCCTAGTTTCCAGTATCTGATTCCCAGCGCCTGGTTTTGAGTGCTACGGTTCCCAGTGCTATGGTTCCCAGCGCCTGGTTCCCAGTGCCATGGTTCCCAGTGCCTCGTTTCCAGTATCTGATTCCCAGCGCCTGGTTTCGAGCGCCATGGTTCCCGGTGCCTTGTTTCGAGTATCGGATTCCCAGCGCCTGGTTTTGAGTGCTACGCTTCCCAGCGCCTGGTTTCAAGCGCCATGGTTCCCAGTGCTATGGTTCCCAGGGCCATGGTTCCTAGTGCCTAGTTTCCAGTATCTGATTCCCAGCGCCATGGTTCCCAGTGCTATGGTTCCCAGCACCTGGTTCCCAGTGCTACGGTTCCCAGCGCCTGGTTTCGAGCGCCATGGTTCCCAGTGCTATGGTTCCCAGCGCCTGGTTCCCAGTGCCATGGTTCCCAGTGCCTCGTTTCCAGTATCTGATTCCCAGCGCCATGGTTCCCAGTGCTATGGTTCCCAGCGCCTAGTTTCCAGTATCTGATTCCCAGTGCTATGGTTCCCAGCGCCTGGTTCCCAGTGCCATGGTTCCCAGTGCCTCGTTTCCAGTATCTGATTCCCAGCGCCTGGTTTTGAGTGCTACGGTTCCCAGCGCCTGGTTTCGAGCGCCATGGTTCCCAGTGCCTAGTTTCCAGTTTCTGATTCCCAGCGCCATGGTTCCCAGTGCTATGGTTCCCAGTGCCATGGTTCCCAGAGCCTAGTTTCCAGTATCTGAATCCCAGCGCCATGGTTCCCAGTGCTATGGTTCCCAGTGCCATGGTTCCCAGAGCCTAGTTTCCAGTATCTGATTCAGAGCGCCATGGTTCCCAGTGCTATGGTTCCCAGCGCCTGGTTTCCAGTGCCATGGTTCCCAGTGCCTCGTTTCCGGTATTTGATTCCCAGCGCCATGGTTCCCAGTGCAATGGTTCCCAGCGCCTGGTTCCCAGTGCCATGGTTCCCAGTGCCTTGTTTCCAGTATCGGATTCCCAGTGCCATGGTTCCCAGTGCTATGGTTCCCAGTGCCTAGTTTCCAGTATCTGATTCCCAGCGCCTGGTTTTGAGTGCTATGGTTCCCAGTGCTATGGTTCCCAGCGCCTAGTTTCCAGTATCTGATTCCCAGCGCCATGGTTCCCGGTGCCTAGTTTCCAGTATGTGATTTCCAGCGCCATGGTTCCCAGTGCTATGGTTCCCAGCGCCTGGTTCCCAGTGCTATGGTTCCCAGTGCCTTGTTTCCAGTATCGGATTCCCAGCCCCTGGTTTAGAGCGCCATGGTTCCCAGTGCTATGGTTCCCAGCGCCTGGTTCCCAGTGCTATGGTTCCCAGCGCCTAGTTTCCTGCATCGGATTCCCAGCGCCATGGTTCCCAGTGCCATGGTTCCCAGTGCCATGGTTCCCAGTGCCTAGTTTCCAGTATCAGATTCCCAGCGCCTGGTTTTGAGTGCTACGGTTCCCAGCGCCTGGTTTCGAGCGCCATGGTTCCCAGTGCTATGGTTCCCAGCGCCTGGTTCCCAGTGCCATGGTTCCCGGTGCCTTGTTTCCAGTATCGGATTCCCAGTGCCTGGTTCCCAGCGCCTGGTTCCCAGTGCCATGGTTCCCGGTGTCTAGTTCCCAGTATCTGATTCCCAGTGCCTGGTTTTGAGTGCTACGGTTCCCAGCGCCTGGTTTTGAGCGCCATGGTTCCCAGTGCTATGGTTCCCAGCGCCTGGTTCCCAGTGCCATGGTTCCCAGTGCCTAGTTTCCAGTATCGGATTCCCAGTGCCATGGTTCCCAGTGCCATGGTTCCCAGTGCCTAGTTCCCAGTATCTGATTCCCAGCGCCTGGTTCCCAGTGCTACGGTTCCCAGCGCCTGGTTTCGAGCGCCATGGTTCCCAGTGCTATGGTTCCCAGTGCTATGGTTCCCAGTTCCATGGTTCCCAGTGCCTAGTTCCCAGTATCAGATTCCCAGCGCCTGGTTTTGAGTGCTACGGTTCCCAGCGCCTGGTTTGGAGCGCCATGGGTCCCAGCGCTATGGTTCCCAGCGCCTGGTTCCCAGTGCCATGGTTCCCGGTGCCTAGTTCCCAGTATCGGATTCCCAGTGCCTAGTTTCCAGTATCAGATTCCCAGCGCCATGGTTCCCAGTGCTATGGTTCCCAGCGCCTGGTTCCCAGTGCTATGGTTCCCAGTGCCTAGTTTCCAGTATCTGATTCCCAGCGCCATGGTTCCCAGTGCTATGGTTCCCAGCGCCTGGTTCCCAGTTCCATGGTTCCCAGTGCCTAGTTTCCAGTATCTGATTCCCAGCGCCTGGTTTTGAGTGCTATGGTTCCCAGTGCTATGGTTCCCAGCGCCTAGTTTCCAGTATCTGATTCCCAGCGCCATGGTTCCCGGTGCCTAGTTTCCAGTATGTGATTTCCAGCGCCATGGTTCCCAGTGCTATGGTTCCCAGCGCCTGGTTCCCAGTGCTATGGTTCCCAGCGCCTAATTTCCAGCATCGGATTCCCAGCGCCATGGTTCCCAGTGCCATGGTTCCCAGTGCCATGGTTCCCAGTGCCTAGTTTCCAGTATCAGATTCCCAGTGCCTGGTTTTGAGTGCTACGGTTCCCAGCGCCTGGTTTTGAGCGCCATGGTTCCCAGTGCTATGGTTCCCAGCGCCTGGTTCCCAGTGCCATGGTTCCCAGTGCCTAGTTTCCAGTATCTGATTTCCAGCACCATGGTTCCTAGTGCTATGGTTCCCAGCGTCTAGTTTCCAGTATCTGATTCCCAGCGCCATGGTTCCCAGTGCTATGGTTCCCAGCGCCTAGTTTCCAGTATCTGATTCCCAGCGCCATGGTTCCCAGTGCTATGGTTCCCAGCGCCTAGTTTCCAGTATCTGATTCCCAGCACCTGGTTTTGAGTGCTCTGGTTCCCAGCGCCTGGTTCCCAGTGCCATGGTTCCCAGTGCCTAGTTTTCAGTATCGGATTCCCAGTGCCTGGTTTTGAGTGCTACGGTTCCCAGCGCCTGGTTTTGAGCACCATGGTTCCCAGTGCCATGGTTCCCAGTGCCTAGCTTCCAGTATCTGATTCCCAGTGCTATGGTTCCCAGTGCTATGGTTCCCAGTGCCTAGTTTCCAGTATCTGATTCCCAGCGCCATGGTTCCCAGTGCTATGGTTCCCAGTGCCTAGTTTCTAGTATCTGATTCCCAGCGCCATGGTTCCCAGTGCTATGGTTCCCAGTGCTTAGTTCCCAGTATCTGATTCCCAGTGCCTGGTTTTGAGTGCTACGGTTCCCAGTGCTACGGTTCCCAGTGCTATGGTTCCCAGTGCCATGGTTCCCAGTGCCTAGTTTCCAGTATCTGATTCCCAGTGCCTGGTTTTGAGTGCTACGGTTCCCAGTGCTATGGTTCCCAGTGCTATGGTTCCCAGTGCCTAGTTTCCAGTATCTGATTCCCAGCGCCATGGTTCCCAGTGCTATGGTTCCCAGTGCCTAGTTTCCAGTATCTGATTCCCAGTGCCTGGTTTTGAGTGCTACGGTTCCCAGCGCCTGGTTCCCAGTGCCATGGTTCCCGATGCCTAGTTCCCAGTATCTGATTCCAAGTGCCTGGTTTTGAGTGCTACGCTTCCCAGTGCCTGGTTCCCAGTGCCATGGTTCCCAGTGCCTCGTTCCCAGTATCTGATTCCCAGCGCCTGGTTTTGAGTGCTACGGTTCCCAGCGCCTGGTTTCGAGCGCAATGGTTCCCAGTGCTATGGTTCCCAGCGCCTGGTTCCCAGTGCCATGCTTCCCGGTGCCTAGTTCCCAGTATCGGATTCCCAGTGCCTAGTTTCCAGTATCAGATTCCCAGCGCCATGGTTCCCAGTGCTATGGTTCCCGGTGCCTAGTTTCCAGTATCTGATTCCCAGCGCCATGGTTCCCAGTGCTATGGTTCCCAGTGCCTCGTTTCCAGTATCTGATTCCCAGCGCCTGGTTTCGAGCGCCATGGTTCCCAGTGCTATGGATCCCAGCGCCTGGTTCCCAGTGCCATGGTTCCCGGTGCCTTGTTTCCAGTATCGGATTCCCAGTGCCTGGTTTTGAGTGCTATGGTTCCCAGCGCCTGGTTTCGAGCCCCATGGTTCCCAGCGCTATGGTTCCCAGCGCCTGGTTCCCAGTGCCATGGTTCCCAGTGCCTAGTTTCCAGTATCTGATTCCCAGCGCCATGGTTCCCAGTGCTATGGTTCCCGGCGCCTTGTTTCCAGTATCGGATTCCCAGC
This sequence comes from Podarcis cretensis, assembly GCF_951804945.1. Lineage (NCBI taxonomy): Eukaryota > Metazoa > Chordata > Lepidosauria > Squamata > Lacertidae > Podarcis > Podarcis cretensis. The sequence goes on along the minus strand of NW_027647828.1, from coordinate 63,863 downwards.
GCCATGGTTCCCAGTGCTATGGTTCCCGGTGCCTTGTTTCCAGTATCGGATTCCCAGCGCCATGGTTCCCAGTGCTATGGTTCCCAGTGCCATGGTTCCCAGTGCCTAGTTTCCAGTATCTGATTCCCAGCGCCTGGTTTTATGCGCTATGGTTCCCAGTATCTGGTTTTGAGTGCCTGGTTGTGTGCGCTACGGTTCCCAGCGCCATGTTTCCAGTATCTGATTCCCAGCGCCTGGTTTTGGGGGCCGGGTTCCCAGTGCCACAGTTGCCAGTGCTAAAGTTCCCAGCGCCCGGATCCCAGCGCCTTCTTCCCAGCGCTACAGTTCCCAGCGCTACAGTTTCCAGCGCCTGGTTTGAGCGCGATTCCCAGCGCCTGCTTCCAGCGCTGCAATTCCCAGTGCTACAATTCCCAGCGCCTGGTTTTGAGCGCCACGGTTCCCAGCGCTACAGTTCCCAGTGCCTGGTTCCCAGTGCCTGGTTCCCAGTATCTGGTTTTGAGCGCCTGGTTATGTGCGCTACGGTTCCCAGCGCCATGTTTCCATTATCTCATTCCCAGCGCCTGGTTTTGTGCGCTACAGTTCCCAGTATCTGGTTTTGAGTGCCTGGTTGCGTGTGCTATGTTTCCCAGCGCCTGGTTTCCAGTATCCGGTTTCGAGTGCCTGGTTGTGTGCGCTACGGTTCCCAGCGCCTGGTTTCCAGTACCTGGTTTCGAGCGCCTGGTTGTGTGCGCTACGGTTCCCAGTGCCTGGTTCCCAGTATCTGGTTCCCAGTATCTGGTTTCGAGCGCCTGGTTATGTGCGCTATAGTTCCCAGCGACATGTTTCCAGTATCTGATTCCCAGCGCCTGATTTTGTGCACTACGGTTCGCAGTATCTGGTTTTGAGTGCCTGGTTGTGTGCGCTACGGTTCCCAGCGCCATGTTTCCAGTACCTGATTCCCAGCGCCTGGTTTTGGGGGCCCGGTTCCCAGTGCCACAGTTGCCAGTGCTACAGTTCCCAGCGCCCGGTTCCCAGCGCTACAGTTCCTAGCGCTACCGTTCCCAGCGCCTCGTTTGAGCACCACAATTCCCAGCGCCTGCTTCCAGCACCGCAGTTCCCGGCGCTACACTTCCCGGTGCCTGGTTTTGTGCGCTACGGTTCCCAGTATCTGGTTTTGAGTGCCTGGTTGTGTGCGCTACGGTTCCCAGCGCCTGGTTTCCAGTACCCGGTTTGGAGCGCCTGGTTGTGTGCGCTACGCTTCCCAGTGCCTGGTTCCCAGTGCCTGGTTCCCAGTATCTGGCTTCGAGCGCCTGGTTATGTGCGCTACGCTTCCCAGCGCCATGTTTCCAGTATCTGACTCCCAGCGCCTGGTTTTGTGCGCTACGGTTACCAGTATCTGGTTTTGAGTGCCTGGTTGTGTGCGCTACGGTTACCAGTATCTGGTTTTGAGTGCCTGGTTGTGTGTGCTACGGTTCCCAGTATCTGGTTCCCAGTATCTGGTTTCGAGCACCTGGTTATGTGCGCTACGGTTCCCAGCGCCATGTTTCCAGTACCTGATTCCCAGCGCCTTGTTTTGTGCGCTACACTTCCCAGTATCTGGTTTGGAGCGCCTGGTTATGTGCGCTACGCTTCCCAGTGCCTGGTTCCCAGTATCTGATTCCCAGCGCCTGGTTTTGTGCGCTATGGTTCCCAGTATCTGATTCCAGCGCCTGGTTTTGTGCGCTACGGTTCCCAGTATCTGCTTTCTAGCGCCTGGTTATGTGCGCTACGGTTCCCAGCGCCATGTTTCCAGTATCTGATTCCCAGTGCCTGGTTTTGGGGGCCCGGTTCCCAGCGCTACAGTTCCCAGCACTACAGTTCCCAGTGCATGGTTTGAGCAGCACGATTAACAGCGCCTACTTCCAGCACCGCAGTTCCCGGCGCTACACTTCCCGGCGCCTGGTTTGGAGCGCCACAGTTCCCAGCGCTACAGTTCCCAGCGCCATGTTTCCAGTATGATTCCCAGCGCCTGGTTTTGAGCGCCACGGTTTCCAGTGCCACAGTTCCCAGCGCCCGGTTCCCAGTGCCACGGTTCCCAGCGCTACAGTTCCCAGCGCTACAGTTCCCATCGCCTGGTTTGAGCGCGCTTGCCAGCGCCTGCTTCCAGCGCTACGATTCCCAGCGCTACACTTCCCGGCGCCTGGTTTTGAGCGCCACGGTTCCCAGTGCTACAGTTCCCAGCGCCTTCTTCCCAGCGCAACAGTTCCCAGCGCTACGGTTCCCAGCGCCTGGTTTCCATTACCTGGTTTGGAGCGCCTGGTTGTGTGCGCTACGTTTCCCAGCGCCTGGTTTCCAGTACCTGGTTTGGAGCGCCTGGTTATGTGCGCTACGGTTCCCGGCGCCATGTTTCCAGTATCTGATTCCCAGCGCCTGGTTTTGTGCGCTACGGTTCCCAGTATCTGGTTTCGAGCGCCTGGTTATGTGCGCTACGGTTCCCAGCGCCATGTTTCCAGTATCTGATTCCCGGCGCCTGGTTTTGCGCACTACAGTTCCCAGCACCTGGTTTTGAGTGCCTGGTTGTGTGCGCTACGGTTCCCAGCACCTGGTTCCCAGTACCTGGTTTGGAGCGCCTTGTTGTGTGCGCTACGGTTCCCAGTGCCTGGTTCTCAGCGCCTGGTTCCCAGTACTTGGTTTCGAGCGGCTGGTTGTGTGTGCTACGGTTCCCAGCGCCATGTTTCCAGTATCTGATTCCCAGCGCCTGGTTTTCTGCGCTACGGTTCCCAGTATCTGGTTTTGAGTGCCTGGTTGTGTGCGCTATGGTTCCCAGCACCTTGTTCCTAGTACCTGGTTTCCAGCGCCTGGTTGTGTGCGCTACGCTTCCCAGCGCCTGGTTCCCAGTACCTGGTTTCGAGCGCCTGGTTGTGTGCGCTACGCTTCCCAGTGCCTGGTTCCCAGTACCTGGTTTCGAGCGCCTGGTTGTGTGCGCTACGCTTCCCAGTGCCTGGTTCCCAGTACCTGGTTTCGAGCGCCTGGTTGTGTGCGCTACGCTTCCCAGCGCCTGGTTCCCAGTACCTGGTTTCGGGCACCTGGTTGTGTGCGCTACAGTTCCCAGTATCTGGTTTTGAGTGCCTGGTTGTGTGCGCTATGGTTCCCAGCGCCTTGTTCCTAGTACCTGGTTTCTAGCGCCTGGTTGTGTGCGCTACGCTTCCCAGTGCCTGGTTCCCATCACCTGGTTCCCAGTACTTGGTTTCGAGCGCCTGCCAGTGTTACAGTTCCCAGCGCCAGGTTTCCAGCGCTACAGTTCCCAGCGCTACAGTTCCCAGCGCCTGGTTTGAGCACCACGATTCCCAGCGCCTTCTTCCAACACCGCAGTTCCCGGCGCTACACTTCCCGGCGCCTGGTTTTGAGCCCCACTTTTCCCAGCGCTACAGTTCCAAGCGCTACCGTTCCCAGCGCCTGGTTTGAGCGCGCTTCCCAGCGCCTGCTCCCAGCGCTGCATTTCCCAGCGCTATAATTCCCAGCCGAGAAACCTCCCTCATTTCTTGAACCCGATCCAAACTCATCCAGCTCTCTCCCCCCGCCAGGCGCCGCGCTACCATTCCCGCTGCCCCAACCCTGCACCATCGGGCGCCTGGTGGAAACGTACCTGGACATCACTAGAACTCCCAGGCGCTCCTTCTTCGAACTCGCCGCCCAGCTCTCGCCCGACGAACGCGAACGGGAGAAGCTGGCGGAGTTCGCCTCGGCGCCCGGTCAGGAGGAGCTGTACGCCTACTGCCACCGGGTGCGGCGCACGACGCTGGAGGTGGGTGAGATCTGGGAGTTGTAGCGCGCCGGGCGCCGGGTGCCAGCTTCCCAGGGCAGGCTTTTCAGGGCCGGGTTTGGGGCGCTACGGTTCCCAGGGCCAGCGGGCGCTGGAGGTGGGTGAGATTGTGGGAATTGTAGCGCGCAGGGGGCGGGGGCACGGGGTCTGGGGTCTGGTTTCGGGCGCTACAACTCCCAAGCAGTGACCAGTCGCCTCGTGCTACAACTCCCAGTAGCTCACCAGTGCTCCCATTCCCAGGGCCTGGTTTAGTTTGGGGCGCTACGGTTCCCAGCGGGCGCTGGAGGTGGGTGGGATTGCGGGAATTGTAGCGCGCGGGGGCACGGGGTCCAGGCTCTGGTTTGAGGTGGGTGAGATCTGGGAGTTGTAGCGCGCCAGGCGCCGGGCGCCAGCTTCCCAGGGCAGGCTTTTCAGGGTCGTGTTTGGGGCGCTACGGTTCCCGGGGCCAGCGGGCGCTGGAGGTGGGTGGGATTGCGGGAATTTTAGCGCGCAGGAGGCGGGGTCTAGGGTCCGGTTTCGGGCGCTACAACTCCCAAGCGGTGACCAGTCGCCTCGTGCTACAACTCCCAGTAGTTCACCAGTGCTACCATTCCCAGGGCCTGGTTTTCATTTTATTTTCATTTCATTTTATTTTCCTTTTATTATTCTATTATTATTATTGTTATTGTTATTGTTATTATTATTATTATTTTCATTTTCATTTTATATTATTATTATTATTATTATTATTATTATTATTATTATTATTATTATTATTATTATGTGTGGGGTATAAATAAGAAATCATTATTATTATTATTATTGTTATTATTATTATTATTATTATTATTGTTATTAGTTTAATGGGTGGGGTATAAATAAGAAACTATTATTATTGTTGTTGTTGTTATTATTATTATTATTATTATTATTATTATTATTATTATTATTAAAATGATGGGTGGGGCATAAATAAGAAATCATTATTATTATTATTATTATTATTATTATTATTATTATTATTATTATTATTAAAATGATGGGTGGGGTATAAATAAGAAATCATATTATTATTATAGTGGACAGGTATAAATGAGAAATTATTATTATTAATAATATTGTTGTTATTGTTATTATTATTATTATGGGTGGGTTATAAATAAGAAATCATTATTATTATTATTATTATTATTATTATTATTATTATTGTAAAAATGGGCGGTGTATAAATAAGAAATCATTATTATTATTATTATTATTATTATTATTATTATTATTATTATTACTATTATTATTATTCCCAGGGCAAGCGGGCGCTGGAGGTGGGTGGGATTGTGGGAATTGTAGCGCGCCGGGTGCGGGCCAGGCGCCTGGTGCTACAACTCCCAGGGCCTGGTTTTCCAGGTTTGGTTTGGGGCGCTACGGTTCCCAGGGCCAGTGGGCGCGGCGGGCGACGCTGTGTGGGGTGATATCTGGGAGTTGTAGCGCGCGGGGTGGGGTCCCGGGTGCCCCGTGCTACAATTCCCAGCGCCTGGTTCCAGCACCGCAGTTCCCGGCGCTACACTTCCCGGCGCCTGGTTTTGAGCCCCACGTTTCCCAGCGCTACAGTTCCCAGCGCCTTCTTCCCAGCGCAACAGTTCCCAGCGCCTGCTTTGAGCGCGCTTCCCAGCGCCTGCTTCCAGCGCTACAATTCCCAGCTGAGAAACCTAATTTCTTGAACCCGAACCAAGCTCATCCATTTCTCTCCCCCCGCAGTGGGCGCGGCGGGCGCCGCTGTAGGGGGCTGATATCTGGGAGTTGTAGCGCGCGGGGTGGGGTCCCGGGCGCCCCGTGCTACAATTCCCAGGGCCTGCTTTTCCGGGTCTGGTTTGGGGCCCTACAGATCCCAGCTCCCTCTTGTTGCCTCGAACCCGGCGCCCGCCTGCGCTACAACTCCCTTTCCTCTCTCCCGGCGCCAGGTCCTGAGCGACTTCCCCCGGACGGCGTCGGCCCTCCCTCACCACCTCCTCCTGGACCTCATCCCTCGCACCCGCGCCCGGGCCTTCTCCCTGGCCTCCTCCCTGCTGGTGAGTTCTAGCGCGGGAGTTCTAGTTTCCTCCCATACTACAATTCCCATATACTACAACTCCCTTTCTCCCCAGGCGCTGCCCGGCCGCATCCAGATCCTGGTGGCCGTCGTGCGCTACAAGACGCGCCTGGCCCGGCCCCGGCGCGGGCTCTGCTCCAATTGGCTGGCCGCCCTCGACCCGGCGCAGGGTGAGTCGTAGCGCGCAGCGCCGGGCGCCAAAATCCCCTGCGCCATGTTTCTCATGTCGACAGGCTGGGCGCCCGCGCTATGTTTCTCTTGCTACTTCTCTGGCTGCTCACGTTTCTCCTGTCAGTGTGCTGGGTGACCGCGCTACGTTTCTCCTGGCGCCCGCGCTATGTTTCTCCTGGCGCCCGCGCTACGTTTCTCCTGGCGCCCGCGCTACGTTTCTCCTGGCGCCCGCGCTACGTTACTCCTGGCGCCCGCGCTATGTTTCTCCTGGCGCCCGCGCTATGTTTCTCCTGTCAATGTGTTGGGTGCGCGCGCTACGTTTCCCCTGCCAGACCTCACATCGCTGGACCTGACGCCTGCGCTACGTTTCTCAGGGCCTGCGCTACATTTCTCAGGTTTCTCCTGCCCGTGCTACGTTTCACCCGGACCTGACGCCCACGCTACGTTTCTCCTGCCCGCACTACGTTTCCCCTGCCCGCGCTACCTTTCACCCAGACCTGACGCCTGCGCTACGTTTCTCCTGCCCACGCTACGTTTCTCCTGCCAGACCTCCCATCGCTGGACCTGACGCCTGCGCTACGTTTCTCCTGCCCGCGCTACGTTTCCCCTGCCCGCGCTACCTTTCACCCAGACCTGACGCCTGCGCTACGTTTCACCTGCCCGCGCTATTTTTCACCCAGACCTGGCGCCTGCGCTACGTTTCCCCTGCCCGCGCTACCTTTCACCCAGACCTGACGCCTGCGCTACGTTTCTCCTACCCACGCTACGTTTCCCCTGCCCGCGCTACGTTTCACCCCGACCTGACGCCCACGCTACGTTTCCCCTGCCTGCGCTACCTTCCACCTGGACCTGACGCCTGCGCTACGTTTCCCCTGCCCGCGCTACCTTTCACCCGGACCTGACGCCTGCGCTATGTTTCTCCTGCCCGCGCTATGTTTCACCTGCCCACGCCAAGTTTCTCCTGCCCGCGCTACATTTCTCCCAATGTCCTGGGTGCCCGCGCTACATTTCCCCTGCCCACACTACATTTCTCCCAATGTGCTGGACACCTGCGCTACGTTTCCCCTGCCCGCGCTACGTTTCCCCTGCCCGCGCTACCTTTCACCCAGACCTGACGCCTGCGCTACGTTTCCCGTGCCCGCGCTATGTTTCACCCGGACCTGACGCCCACGGTACGTTTCTCCTGCCCACGCTACGTTTCACCCCGACCTGACGCCCACGCTATGTTTCCCCTGCCCGCGCTACCTTTCACCCAGACCTGATGCATGCGCTACGATTCTCCTGCCCGCGCTATGTTTCACCTGCCCATGCCAAGTTTCTCCTGCCCGCGCTACATTTCTCCCAATGTCCTGGGTGCCCACGCTACGTTTCCCCTGCCCGCACTACATTTCTCCCAATGTGCTGGACACCTGCGCTATGTTTCCCCTACCTGCGCTACATTTCCCCTGCCCGTGCTACCTTTCACCCGGACCTGACGCCTGCGCTACGTTTCTGCTGCCCGCACTACGTTTCTCCTGCCCACGCTACGTTTCACCCGGACCTGACGCCCACGCTACGTTTCCCCTGCCTGCGCTACCTTTCACCCGGACCTGATGCCTGTGCTACGTTTCTCCTGCCCGCGCTACGTTTCACCTGCCCACGCTATGTTTCCCCTGCCCGCGCTACATTTCTCCCAATGTCCTGGGTGCGCGCGCTACGTTTCCCCTGCCCGCGCTACGTTTCCCCTGCCAGACCTCCCATCGCTGGACCTGACGCCTGCGCTACATTTCTCAGGGCAGGGCTGGTTGCCCACGCCGTTTCTCCTGCCCGCACTACATTTCTCCTGCCCACGCTACGTTTCACCCGGACCTGACGCCCACGCTACGTTTCCCCTGCCCGCGCTACCCTTCACCCAGACCTGACGCCTGCGCTACGTTTCCCGTGCCCGCGCTACGTTTCACCCGGACCTGACGCCCACGCTACGTTTCTCCTGCCCAGGCTACGTTTCACCCCGACCTGACGCCCACGCTACGTTTCCCCTGCCCGCGCTACGTTTCACCCCGACCTGACGCCCACGCTACGTTTCCCCTGCCCGCGCTACCTTTCACCCGGACCTGACGCCCGCGCTACGTTTCCCCTGCCCGCGCTACCTTCCACCCGGACCTGACGCCCGCGCTATGTTTCCCGTACCCACGCTACGTTTCACCTGGACCTGACGCCAACGCTACGTTTCTCCTGCCCACGCTACGTTTCCCCTGCCCACGCTACCTTTCACCCGGACCTGACACCTGCGCTACGTTTCTCCTGCCCACACTACGTTTCCCCTGCCCGCGTTACCTTTCACCCAGACCTGATGCCTGCGCTACGTTTCTCCTGCCCGCGCTACGTTTCCCCTGCCCGCGCTACCTTTCACCCAGACCTGATGCCTGCGCTACGTTTCTCCTGCCCGCGCTACGTTTCCCCTGCCCGCGCTGCCTTTCACCCAGACCTGACGCCTGCACTACGTTTCTCCTGCCCGCGCTACGTTTCACCCGGACCTGACGCCCACACTATGTTTCCCCTGCCCGCGCTACCTTTCACCCAGACCTGACGCCTGCGCTACGTTTCTCCTGCCCGCGCTACGTTTCAACCCGACCTGACGCCCACGCTATGTTTCCCCTGCCCGCACTACCTTTCACCCAGACCTGACGCCCACGCTACGTTTCCCCTGCCCGCACTATATTTCTCCCAATGTGCTGGACACCTGCGCTATGTTTCTCCTGCCAGCGCTACGTTTCCCCTGCCCACGCTACGTTTCCCCTGACTGCGCTACATTTCTCCCAATGTCCTGGGTGCCCGCGCTACATTTCCCCTGCCCGCACTACGTTTCCCCTGCCCGCACTATATTTCTCCCAATGTGCTGGATACCTGCGCTACGTTTCTCCTGCCCGCGCTACGTTTCCCCTGCCCGCGCTACGTTTCCCCTGCCAGGACCCCAGTGGGCAGGTCCTGACGGCCGCACTACATTTCTCCTACCAGGGCAGGACCTGGTGCCCGCGCTACGTTTCTCTTGCCAGCGTTCAGGCAGCGCTGGGCGCCCGCGCTACCTTTCCCCGTGCTACGTCGCCACTGCCAGCGCTACGTTTCCCCTCACCGCGCTACATTTCCCCTGCCCGCGCTACGTCTCCCCTCCCCGCGCTATGTCTCCCCTGGCCGCGCTACGTTTCTCCCACGCCCGCATCTGACGCCACGCTACGTTTCTCCATCTCCAGGCGCCGCCCAGGCAGCGCTACATTTCCCTTCCCCACGCTACGTTTCTCCCGCGCCCGAATCTGACGCCACGCTACGTTTCTCCACTCCCAGGCGCCGCCCAGGCAGCGCCACATTTCCCCTTCCAGCGCTACCTTTCCCCTGCCCACGCTACATCTCCCCTGCCCGCGCTACGTTTCTCCCGCGCCCGGGCCTGACGCCCGCGTAAGGTTTCTACTGACAGCGCTACCTTTCTCCCGCACCCGGACCTGACGCCCGCACTACGTTTCTCCTGCCCACGCTACGTTTTTCCTTCCCCGCTATGTTTCTCCCCCACCAGGACCTGACGCCCGCGCTACATTTCCCTTTCCATTACTATGTTGCCCTGCGTGTGCTACGTTTCTCCTCCCGCGCTACATATCCCCGCCCACGCTACGTTTCTCCCGCACCCAGACCTGACGCCCACACTTCGTTTCTCCTGTCCACGCTACGTTTCCCCTACCCACGCTACGTTTCTCCCGCACCCAGACGCTACATTTCTTCTGCCCGCGCTCCTTTTCCTTTCCCCGCGCTACGTTTCCCCTCCCCGTGCTATCTTTCTCCCACACCCAGAGCTAATGCCCGCGCTATGTTTCTCCTGCCCGCGCCACGTTTCTCCCGCACCCGGACCTGCCGTCCGCGCTACGTTTCCCCTGCCCGCGCCACGTCTCCCCCACCCGCGCTACGTTTCTCCCGCGCCCGGACCTGACGCCCGCGCTATTTTTTCCCTCCCTCCACTACATTTCCCCTGCCTGCGCTATGTTTCCCTTGCCCGCGCTATGTTTCTCCCAGACCTTACGCCTGCGCTACGTTTCTCCTGCCCGCGCTACGTTTCTCCCACACCCGGACCTGGCGCCCGCGCTACGTTTTCCCTCCCTCCGCTACATTTCCTCTGCCGCGCTATGTTTCCCTTGCCCGCGCTATGTTTCTCCCAGACCTAACGCCCGCGCTACATTTCTCCCGCACCCGCACTACATCTCCCCTCCCCGCGCTACATTTCTCCCGCACCTGCGCTACGTTTCCCCTTCTCTGCGCCACATTTCCCCTGCCCGCGCTACGTTTCCCTTGCCCGCACTATGTTTCTCCCAGACCTTACGCCTGCGCTACGTTTCTCCTGCCCGCGCTACGTTTCTCCCGCACCTGCGCTACGTTTCCCCTTCTCTGCGCTACATTTCCTCTGCCCGCGCTATGTTTCCCTTGCCTGCGCTATGTTTCTCCCAGACCTTACGCCCTTGCTATGTTTCTCCTGCCCGCGCTACGTTTCTCCCACACCCGGACCTGACGCCCGCGCTACGTTTCCCCTCCCTCTGCTACATTTCCCCTGCCCGTGCTATGTTTCCCTTGCCCGCGCTATGTTTCTCCCAGACCTGACGCCCGCGCTACATTTCCCCTTCCCTGCGCTACATTTCCCCTGCCCACGCTACGTTTCTCCTGCCCGCGCTACGTTTCTCCCGCGCCCGGCCCTGACCCCGCGCTACGTTTCTCCCCCCCAGGCGCCGCCCACGTGCCCCTCTGGGTGAAGAAGGGGACGCTACGGTTCCCGCCGGACCCCGAGACCCCCGTTGTCATGGTGGCGCCCGGCACCGGGGTGGCCCCCTTCCGCGCCGCCCTCCAGGAACGCCGAGCGCAGGGCAAGAGAGGTGGGCGCCTTTTCCCATTATTATTATTATCATTATCATTAGCATCGTTATATTATTATTATTACTATTGTTACTATTGTTACTATTGTTATTATCATTACTACTACCATCATCATTATTACTATCATTATTACTATTAGTATTATTAGTATTTTTATTATTATTATTATTATTATTATTATTATTATTATTATTATTATTAAGTTCTTCATTTTATTATTATTATTATTATCATCATCATCATCATCATCATTACTACTACTATCATCATTATTACTATCATTATTACTATTACTATTATTAGTATTTTTATTATTATGCATTATTATTATTATCAAGTTCTTCATTATATTATTATTATTATTATCATCATCATTACTATCATCATTATTAGTATTATTACTACTAGCATTATTAGTAATTATTATTAGTAATAATAATTAGTAATTAATAATAATAATAATAATAATTGGTAATAATAATTAGTAATTATTATTATTATTATTATTATTATTATTAAGTGCTTCATTATTATATGTAAATTTCTGTCTTTTAAACTATTATTATTGTTATTGTTGTTATTAATATTATCACTACTACTACTACTATCATTATTACTGTCACAATTACTATTACTACTAATATTATTAGTATTTATATCATTATCGTTGTTATTTATTATTATTATTATTATTATTATTATTATTATTAAGTTCTTCATTATTATATGTAAAATTCTCTCTTTTAATCTATTATTGTTGTTGTTATTGTTATTGTTATTGTTATTATTAGTAGTAGTAGTTGTAGTACTGGTATTAATTTCTTCATTATTATATGTATAATTCTGTCTTTTAATCTATTATTATTATTATTATTATTATTATTATTAATTACTACTAATAAATAAATTACCAATAAATTACTACTAATATTACTATTACTAGTCTTAATTTCTTCATTATTATATGTATACTTCTGTCTTATTAACATTAATATTATTATTATTCCCGCCTCCTCCCGCAGGCAACTTCCTGTTCTTCGGCTGCCGCCACCAAGCCCACGACTTCTACTTCCGGGAGGAGTGGGCGGAGCTTGTCGCCCGGGGCTTCCTGTCCGTCTTCCCGGCCTTTTCCCGCGATCAGGTGAGCACCGGCCAATAGCAGAGCGGAATACTACGACTACTACTGCTACTACTACTACTACTAATAATAATAATAATAATAATAATATAACAAATATAATAATAATAAATTTATTATTATTATGAATACATCATTGCTACTATGAAAAGCGGAATAGTAATACTAATAATAATATCAGTAGTAGTAGTGACTAATGTTAGTAATAGTAGTAGTAATAATAATAATAATAATAATAATAATAATAATAATAATAGAAGTAGTAATAATAGTAGTAGTAGAAATAGTAGTAGTAAATAGTAATAATAGTAGTAAATAGTAATAGTAGTAATAGTAGTAATAGTAGTAGTAGTAGTAATAATAATAATAATAATAATAATAATAATAATAATATAACAAATATAATAATAATAAATTTATTATTATTATGAATACATCATTGTTACTATGAAAAGCGGAATAGTAATACTAATAATAATAGTAGTAGTAATAGTCACTAATGTTAGTAATAGTAGTAGTAGTAATAATAATAATAGTAGTAGTAATAATAGTAATAGTAATAATAGTAGTAAATAGTAATAGTAGTAATAGTAGTAATAGTAATGGTAATAATAATAATAATATAACAAATATGATAATAATAAATTTATTATTATGAATACATCATTGTTACTATGAAAAGCGGAATAGCAATACTAATAATAATATTAGTAGTAGTAGTGACTATTAGAAATAATAGTAGTAGTAATAATAATAATAATAATAGAAGTAGTAGTAATAATAGTAATAGTAGTAATAATAGTAGTAAATAGTAATAGTAGTAATAGTAATGATAATAGTAGTAGTAGTAGTAGTAATAATAATAATAATAATAATAATAATAATAAATAGTAGTAGTAGTAGTAGTAATAATAGTAATAGTAATAATAGTAAGTAGTAGTGGTAATATAGTAATAACATAATTATTAATACATTATTTTTATTATATAATAATATACATAATATATGTAGAATAAATAATAATGATTGAATCGTTTCTTTTATGAATGAAGAATAAGAATGAAGAATAATCATGTTGATAATAGTAATAGTAATAGAAATATAATAATAATACATATAATAATAAACAATAATTCTAATACTAATTCTAATACTAATTCTAATTCTAATAATAATAATAATAATAATAATAATAATAATAATAAACAAATTAGTATTAATTAGTATTAATTCTAATAGTAATAGTAATAATAATAACACATATAACAAATTAATAATAATTCTAATTCTAATACTACTACTAGTAGTAGTAATAATAATAATACATATAATAATAAACAAATTAATAATAATTCTAATAGTAATAGTAATAATAAACAAATCAGTATTAATTGTAATAGTAATAGTAATGATACATATAATAAAGAAATTAATAATAATTTTAATACTAATAATAATTTTAATACTAATAGTAATAATAATATTAAAAAACAAATTAATATTAATTCTAATAGTAATAGTAATATTAATTCTAATAATAATAATAATAATAATACATATAATAAACATATAATAATCAAAATAATAATAATAATAATAATAATAATAATAATAATAATAAATATAATAAACATATAATAATCCAATTAATAATAATAATAATAATAATAATAATAATAATAATACATATAATAAACATATAATAATCCAATTAATAATTCTACTACTACTACTAATAATAATAGTGATGATCATGATAATAATAATATTTTCCCCTTCCCTTTAGGACGAGAAGATTTACGTCCAGCACCGCCTGGTTGAAAACCAGGCGCTGGTTTGGGATCTAGTGCAGCGCGGCGCCTGGATCTATTTGGCCGGGTGAGTTGTAGCGCCGCCGGGCGCTGGATGGTACTCCTCCAACCCTATTATTATTATTATTATTATTAGCCGGGTGAGTTGTAGCGCCGCCTGGCGCCGGGATGGTACTCCTCCAACCCTATTATTATTATTATTATTATTATTATTATTATTATTATTATTATTATTGTTATTGTTATTGTTATTGTTACTATTATTGCTATTATTACTATTATTATCATTAATATTATATGTACTATTATTACAAGTATTAGTAAATAACAATAAATATTATTATTATTGTTATTGTTATTACTATTACTGTTACTATTATCATTAGTATTATATCTACTATTATTAGAAGTATTAGTAGTACAATTATTGTTATTATTATTATTAATAATAATAATAATGATAATAGTAATAATAAAATAATAATGCTAGTATCATTATTATTATATCTACTATTAGAAGTATTAGTAGTAGTTAGCAATAAATATTGTTTTGTTGTTGTTGTTACTACAATTACTATTATTATTACTGTTACTATTACTATTATCATTAGTATTATATTTACTATTATTAGAAGTATTATTAGTAAATAACAATAAATCTTCTTCTTCTTCTTCTTCTTCTTCTTCTTCCAGGAGCGCCAAGGACGTTCCCGACGCCGTGGCCGCCGCCCTGCGCGCCGTGTTCCAGTCCCAAGGCGCCATGACGGAAACCGAGGCGGCCGACTTCCTGGCGGCGCTGGAACGCGCCGGGCGCTTCCAGTCCGAAACCTGGTCCTGAGCCGGGCGCTGCTGGGAAACGTAGTTCCGGCCGGTAGGTCGGGGCGCTACAGTTCCCAGAATCCTCTGGGGCGCTACGGTTCCCAGAATCCTCTGGGCGCTACGGTTCCCGGCGCCTAGTACTGGAAATAAATGGATTATTGTTACTGGTTGGGTTGGTGTTTGGCGCTACGGTTCCCAGAATCCTCTGGGCGCTACAGTTCCCAGAATCCTCTTTGGGTGGGCGCTACAGTTCCCAGAATCCTCTTTGGGTGGGCGCTACAGTTCCCAGAATCCTCTTTGGGTGGGCGCTACGGTTCCCAGAATCCTCTGGGTGCTACAGTTCCCAGAATCCTCTGGGGCGCTACGGTTCCCAGAATCCTCTGGGGCGCTACGGTTCCCGGCGCCTAGTACTGGAAATAAATGGATTATTGTTGCTGGTTGGGTTGGTGTTTGGCGCTACAGTTTCCAGAATCCTCGGGGCGCTACAGTTCCCAGAATCCTCTGGGGCGCTACGGTTCCCAGAATCCTCTGGGCGCTACGGTTCCCAGAATCCTCTGGGCGTTACGGATCCCGGCGCCTAGTACTGGAAATAAATGGATTATTGTTACTGTTTGGGTTGGTGTTTGGCGCTACGGTTCCCAGAATCCTCTGGGCGCTAAAATTCCCAGAATCCTCTGGGCGCTACGGATCCCGGCGCCTAGTACTGGAAATAAAAGGATTGGTGTTACTGGTTGGGGTTGGTTTTGGTGCTACAGTTCCCAGAATCCTCGGGGCGCTACAATTCCCAGAATCCTCGGGGCGCTACAATTCCCAGAATCCTTTGGGCGCTACAGATCCCGGCGCCTAGTACTGGAAATAAAAGGACTGGTGTTGCTGGTTTTGGCGCTACAGTTCCCAGAATTCTCTTTGGGTGGGCGCTATGGTTCCCAGAATCCTCTGGGCGCTATGTTTCCCAGAATCCTCTGGGCGCTACAGTTCCCAGAATCCTCTGGGTGCTACAGTTCCCAGAATCCTCTGGGGCGCTATGGTTCCCGGCGCCTAGTACTGGGAATAAAAAGGCTGGTTTTAGTGGTTGGGTTGGTGTTTGGCGCTACAGTTCCCAGAATCCTCTGGGCGCTACAATTCCCAGAATCCTCTAGGCGCTACGGTTCCCGGCGCCTAGTACTGGGAATAAAAGGACTGGTGTTACTGGTTGGGTTGGTGTTTGGCACTACGGTTCCCACAATCCTCTGGGCGCTATGTTTCCCAGAATCCTCTTGGCTCTACAGTTCCCAGAATCCTCTTGGCGCTACGGTTCCCAGAATCCTCTGGGGGCCCTACGGTTCCCGTCGCCTAGTACTGGGAATAAAAGGATTGGTGTTACTGGTTGGGGTTGGTTTTGGCGCTACAGTTCCCAACATCCTCTGGGCGCTACGGTTCCTGGTGCCTAGTACTGGAAATAAAAGGATTGGTGTTTGCCACTACAGTTCCCAGAAACCTCTTTTGGTGGGCGCTACAGTTCCCAGAATCCTCTGGGCGCTATGGTTCCCAGAATCCTCTGGGCGCTATGGTTCCCAGAATCCTCTGGGTGCTACAGTTCCTAGAATCCTCTGGGCGCTACGGTTCCCAGAATCCTCTGGGCGCTACGGTTCCCGGTGCCTAGTACTGGAAATAAATGGATTGGTGTTACTGGTTGGGCTGGTGTTTGACGCTACGGTTCCCAGAATCCTCTTGGCGCTACAGTTCCCAGAATCCTCTGGGTGCTACGGATCCCAGAATCCTCTGGGCGCTATGGTTCCCGGCGCCTAGTACTGGAAATAAAAGGACTGGTGTTACTGGTTGGGTTGGTGTTTGGCGCTAAGGTTCCCAGAATCCTCTGGGCGCTATCGTTCCCAAAATCCTCTGGGCGCTACTGTTCCCAGCATCCTCGGGGTGCTACGTTTCCCAGAATCCCAGGCGCTTGCCCTGACTGAACTACAGTTCCCATGCGCCTGGGATGACCAATTTCCCTGAATGAACTACAGTTTCCAGGCGCCCGGAATGACCTGCGATCGCCCTGAATGAACTACAGTTCCCAGGAGCAAACTAAGGTTCCCAGTGCCCTACAGTTCCCAGCGCCCAGTACCCAGGTAATTGGTACCCAGGAAATGGGGAGGAAGAGGAGTGATAGGGAGGAAGTGGAGTAATAGGGAGGAAGGGGAGTAATTGGTACCCAGGAAATGGGGAGGAAGTGGAGTAATGGGGGAGGAAGAGGAGTAAGGGGGAGGAAGTGGAATGATAGGGAGGAAGTGGAGTAATAGGGAGGGGAGTAATTGGTACCCAGGAAATGGGGAGGAAGTGGAGTAATAGGGAGGAAGTGGAGTAATAGGGAGGAAATGGAGTGATAGGGAGGAAGGGGAGTAATAGGGAGGGGAGTAATTGGTACCCAGGAAATGGGGAGGAAGTGGAGTAATGGGGAGGAAGGGGAGTAATAGGGAGGAAGGGAAGTGATAGGGAGGAAGTGGAGTAATAGGGGAGGGGAGTAATTGGTACCCAGGAAATGGGGAGGAAGTGGAGTAATGGGGAGGAAGTGGAGTAATTGGTACCCAGGAAATGGGGAGGAAGAGGAGTAATAGGGAGGAAGTGGAGTAATAGGGAGGAAATGGAGTGATAGGGAGGAAGGGGAGTAATAGGGAGGGGAGTAATTGGTACCCAGGAAATGGGGAGGAAGTGGAGTAATGGGGAGGAAGGGGAGTAATAGGGAGGAAGGGGAGTGATAGGGAGGAAGTGGAGTAATAGGGGAGGGGAGTAATTGGTACCCAGGAAATGGGGAGGAAGGGGAGTAATGGGGAGGAAGTGGAGTAATTGGTACCCAGGAAGTGGGGAGGAAGAGGAGTAATAGGGAGGAAGTGGAGTAATAGGGAGGAAATGGAGTGATAGGGAGGAAGGGGAGTAATAGGGAGGGGAGTAATTGGTACCCAGGAAATGGGGAGGAAGTGGAGTAATGGGGAGGAAGGGGAGTAATAGGGAGGAAGGGGAGTGATAGGGAGGAAGTGGAGTAATAGGGGAGGGGAGTAATTGGTACCCAGGAAATGGGGAGGAAGGGGAGTAATGGGGAGGAAGTGGAGTAATTGGTACCCAGGAAGTGGGGAGGAAGAGGAGTAATAGGGAGGAAGTGGAGTAATAGGGAGGAAATGGAGTGATAGGGAGGAAGGGGAGTAATAGGGAGGGGAGTAATTGGTACCCAGGAAATGGGGAGGAAGTGGAGTAATGGGGAGGAAGGGGAGTAATAGGGAGGAAGGGGAGTGATAGGGAGGAAGTGGAGTAATAGGGGAGGGGAGTAATTGGTACCCAGGAAATGGGGAGGAAGGGGAGTAATGGGGAGGAAGTGGAGTAATTGGTACCCAGGAAGTGGGGAGGAAGAGGAGTAATAGGGAGGAAGTGGAGTAATAGGGAGGAAATGGAGTGATAGGGAGGAAGGGGAGTAATAGGGAGGGGAGTAATTGGTACCCAGGAAATGGGGAGGAAGTGGAGTAATGGGGAGGAAGGGGAGTAATAGGGAGGAAGTGGAGTGATAGGGAGGAAGTGGAGTAATGGGGAGGAAGTGGAGTAATTGGTACCCAGGAAATGGGGAGGAAGGGGAGTAATGGGGAGGAAGAGGAGTAATAGGGAGGAAGGGGAGTAATTGGTACCCAGGAAATGGGGAGGAAGTGGAGTAATGGGGAGGAAGAGGAGTAAGGGGGAGGAAGTGGAGTAATGGGGAGGAAGTGGAGTAATAGGGAGGAAATGGAGTAAAATGGGGAGGAAGAGGAGTAATGTGGAGGAAGTGGAGTAATAGGGAGGAAGGGGAGTAATTGGTACCCAGGAAATGGGGAGGAAGGGGAGTAATGGGGAGGAAGTGGAGTGATAGGGAGGAAGAGGAGTGATAGGGAGGAAGGGGAGTAATTGGTACCCAGGAAATGGGGAGGAAATGGAGTGATAGGGAGGAAGAGGAGTGATAGGGAGAAAGAGGAGTAATAGGAAGGGGAGTAATTGGTACCCAGGAAATGGGGAGGAAGGGGAGCAATGGGGAGGAAGAGGAGCAATGGGGAGGAAGGGGAGTAATAGGGAGGAAGGGGAGTAATAGGGAGGAAGGGGAGTAATAGGGAGGAAGGGGAGTAATAGGGAGGAAGGGGAGTAATAGGGAGGAAGGGGAGTAATTGGTACCCAGGAAATGGGGAGGAAGGGGAGCAATGGGGAGGAAGAGGAGCAATGGGGAGGAAGGGGAGTAATAGGGAGGAAGTAGAGTAATAGGGGAGGGGAGTAATTGGTACCCAGGAAATGGGGAGGAAGTGGAGTAAGGGGGAGGAAGGGGAGTAATGGGGAGGAAGGGGAGTAATTGGTACCCAGGAAGGAAGAGGATGGAGAGGGTGAGGGGTTTTCCTCTGGAGGAGAGTAACTGGTACCCAGGGAGGAAGGTAAGAGGCCGAGGGATTATTTTCCCGGAAGGAAAATGATGCTCCAAGGAGAGTAATTGGTACCCAAGGAGGAAGAGGATGGAGAAGGAGGGGAGGAAGGAAGGAAGGAAAGAGGGGAAGAAGGAGGGAGGAGGAAAGGAAGGAGGAGGGTGGATGGAGAAGGAAAAGATGCTCTAAGAGGGATTGGTACCCAAGGAGGAAGAGGGTGAGGAAGGAAGGAAGGAAGGAAGGAAGGAAGGAAGGAAGGAAGGAAGGAAGGAAGGAAAGAGGGGAAGAGGGAGGGAGGGAGGAAGAGGGAAAAGACGCTCTGAGAGGAGTAATTGGTACCCAGAGAGGAGGGAGAAAGAGGAAAAAGATGCTCCAATGAGACTAATTAGTACCCAGAGAGGAGGAGGAAAACGATGCTCCGAGGAGAGGAATTGGTACCCAGGGAGGAAGAGGATGGAGGAGGAGGGGAGGAAGGAAGGGAGGAGGAGGATGGATAGAGAGGGAAAAGACGCTCTGAGAAGAGTAATTGGTACCCAAGGAGGAAGAGTAGGGAGGCGGAGGATGGATGGAGAGGGATTGGTACCCAGGGAGGAAGAGGGAAAAGATGCTCTGGGAAGAGTAATTGGTACCCAGGGAGGAAGAGGAGGGAGGGAGGAGGAGGATGGATAGAGAGGGAAAAGACGCTCTGAGAAGAGTAATTGGTACCCAAGGAGGAAGAGGATGGAGGCAGAGGATGGATGGAGAGGGATTGGTACCCAGGGAGGAAGAGGGAAAAGATGCTCTGGGAAGAGTAATTGGTACCCAGGGAGGAAGAGGAGGGAGGGAGGAGGAGGATGGATAGAGAGGGATTGGTACCCAGGGAGGAAGAGGGAAAAGACGCTCTGAGAAGAGTGATTGGTACCCAAGGAGGAAGAGGGAAAAGACGCTCTGAGAAGAGTAATTGGTACCCAGGGAGGAAGGAGGAAGAGGATGGGGAGGGAGGAGGAGAGGGATTGGTACCCAAGGAGGAAGAGGATGGAGAGGGAAGAGATGCTCTCAGAGTGGTTGGATAGCAATTGGTACCCAGGAAATGGGGAGGAAGAAGAGTAATTGGTACCCAGGGAGGAGGGATTATGATACCCAGAAGAAGGGAAATGATGCTCCGAGGAGAGTAATTGGTACCCAGGGAGGAGGGATTATTACACCCGGAAGAAGGAAAACGATGCTCCGAGGAGAGTAATTGGTACCCAGGGAGGAGGGATTATTACACCCGGAAGAAGGGAAAGGATGCTCCGAGGAGAGTAATTGGTACCCTGGGAGGAGGGATTATGATACCCAGAGAGGAGGAAAACGATGCTCCGAGGAGAGTAATTGGTACCCTGGGAGGAGGGATTATTACACCTGGAAGAAGGGAAAAGATGCTCCGAGGAGAGTAATTCGTACCCAGGGAGGAGGGATTATTACACCTGGAAGAAGGGAAAAGACGCTCTGAGAGGAGTAATTGGTACCCAGAGAGGAAGAGGAGGGAGAGGGCGAAGGGTTTCCCCCTGGAGGAGAGGAATTGGTACCCAGGGAGGAGGGGTTATTACACCCGGAAGAAGGGAAACGATGCTCCGAGGAGAGCAATTGGTACCCAGAGAAGGGGGGAGGAGGAGGAGGAGGAAGAGGGAAAAGACGCTCTGAGAGGAGTAATTGGTACCCAAGGAGGGAGAGGGCGAAGGGTTTCCCCCTGGAGGAGAGGAATTGGTACCCAGGGAGGAAGAGGAGGGAGGAGGAGGGGAGGAAGGAAGGGAGGAGGAGGATGGCTAGAGAGGGAAAAGACGCTCTGAGAAGAGTAATTGGTACCCAGGGAGGAGGGATTATTACACCCGGAAGGAGGGAAATGATGCTCCAAGGAGAGTAATTGGTACCCAGGGAGGAGGGATTATTACACCCGGAAGAAGGAAAACGATGCTCCGAGGAGAGTAATTGGTACCCAGGGAGGAGGGATTATTACACCCGGAAGAAGGAAAACGATGCTCCGAGGAGAGTAATTGGTACCCAGGGAGGAGGGATTATTACACCCGGAAGAAGGAAAACGATGCTCCGAGGAGAGTAATTGGTACCCTGGGAGGAGGGATTATTACACCCGGAAGAAGGAAAACGATGCTCCGAGGAGAGTAATTGGTACCCAGAGAAGGGGGGGGGGAGGAGGATGAAGAGGGGAAAGACGCTCTGAGAAGAGTAATTGGTACCCAGGGAGGAAGAGGAGGGAGAGGGCGAAGGGTTTCCCCCTGGAGGAGAGGAATTGGTACCCAGGGAGGAGGGAGGAAGATGCTCCAATGGGACTAGTTAGTACCCAGAGAGGAGGAGGAAAACGATGCTCCGAGGAGAGCAATTGGTACCCAGGGAGGAAGAGGATGGAGGAGGATGGCTAGAGAGGGAAAAGACGCTCTGAGAAGAGTAATTGGTACCCGAGGAGGGAGAGGATGGAGGCAGAGGATGGATGGAGAGGGATTGGTACCCAGGGAGGAAGAGGATGGAGAGGGAGGAGGAGAGGGATTGGTACCCAGGGAGGAAGAGGGAAAAGATGCTCTGGTAAGAGTGATTGGTACCCAAGGAGGAAGAGGATGGAGAGGGAGGAGGAGAGGGATTGGTACCCAGGGAGGAAGGAGGAAGAGGGTGAGAGGCCGAGGGATTATTTTCCCGGAAGGAAAATGATGCTCCAAGGAGAGTAATTGGTACCCTAGGGAGGAGGAGGAAAACGATGCTCCGAGGAGAGTAATTGGTACCCAGAGAAGGGGGGAGGAGGAGGAGGAAGAGGGAAAAGACGCTCTGAGAAGAGTAATTGGTACCCAGAGAGGAAGAGGAGGGAGAGGGCGAAGGGTTTCCCCCTGGAGGAGAGGAATTGGTACCCAGGGAGGAGGGGGAAAGAGGGAAAAGATGCTCCAATGAGACTAGTTAGTACCCAGAGAGGAGGAGGAAAACGATGCTCCGAGGAGAGCAATTGGTACCCAGGTAGGAGGGATTATTACACCCGGAAGAAGGAAAACGATGCTCCAAGGAGGGCAATTGGTACCCAGGGAGGAAGAGGAGGGAGGAGGAGGGGAGGAAGGAAGGGAGGAGAAGGATGGCTAGAGAGGGAAAAGATGCTCTGAGAAGAGTAATTGGTACCCAAGGAGGAAGAGGAGGGAGGGAGGAGGAGGATGGATAGAGAGGGATTGGTACCCAGGGAGGAAGAGGGAAAAGATGCTCTGGGAAGAGTGATTGGTACCCAAGGAGGAAGAGGAGGGAGGGAGGAGGAGGATGGATGGAGAGGGAAAAGACGCTCTGAGAAGAGTAATTTGTACCCAGGGAGGAAGAGGAGGGAGGCGGAGGATGGATGGAGAGGGATTGGTACCCAGGGAGGAAGAGGGAAAAGATGCTCTGGGAAGAGTGATTGGTACCCAGGGAGGAAGGAGGAAGAGGATGGAGAGGGAGGAGGAGGATGGATAGAGAGGGAAAAGATGCTCTGGGAAGAGTGATTGGTACCCAAGGAGGAAGAGGATGGAGAAGGAAGGAAGGAAGGAGGGAAGGAAAGAGGGGAAGAAGGAGGGAGGGAGGGAGGGAGGAAGAGGGAAAAGACGCTCTGAGAAGAGTAATTGGTACCCAGGGAGGAAGAGGAGGGAGGGAGGAGGAGGATGGATAGAGAGGGAAAAGACGCTCTGGGAAGAGTAATTGGTACCCAAGGAGGAAGAGGAGGGAGGGAGGAGGAGGATGGATGGAGAGGGATTGGTACCCAGGGAGGAAGAGGGAAAAGACGCTCTGGGAAGAGTGATTGGTACCCAGGGAGGAAGGAGGAAGAGGATGGAGAGGGAGGAGGAGAGGGATTGGTACCCAAGTAGGAAGAGGATGGAGAGGGTGAGGGCGAAGGGTTTTGAGATGGAGGAGAGCAATTGGTACCCAGGGAGAGGGAGGAGGAGGAGGAGGAAGAGGGAAAAGACACTCTGAGAGGAGTAATTGGTACCCAGAGAGGAGGGAGAAAGAGGGAAAAGATGCTCCAATGAGACTAATTAGTACCCAGAGAGGAGGAGGAAAACGATGCTCCGAGGAGAGGAATTGGTACCCAAGGAGGAGGGAGGATGGAGAGGGAAGAGATGCTCTCAGAGTGGTTGGATAGCAATTGGTACCCAGGAAATGGGGAGGAAGAAGAGTAATTGGTACCCAGGGAGGAGGGATTATTACACCCGGAAGAAGGGAAACGATGCTCCGAGGAGAGTAATTGGTACCCAGGGAGGAGGGATTATTACACCCGGAAGAAGGGAAACGATGCTCCGAGGAGTGTAATTGGTACCCAGAGAAGGGGGGAGGAGGAGGAGGAAGAGGGAAAAGACGCTCTGAGAAGAGTAATTGGTACCCAGGGAGGAAGAGGAGGGAGAGGGCGAAGGGTTTCCCCCTGGAGGAGAGGAATTGGTACCCAGGGAGGAGGGAGAAAGAGGAAAAAGATGCTCCAATGAGACTAGTTAGTACCCAGAGAGGAGGAGGAAAACGATGCTCCGAGGAGAGCAATTGGTACCCAGGGAGGAGGAGGGGAGGAAGGGAGGGAGGAGGAGGATGGATAGAGAGGGAAAAGACGCTCTGAGAAGAGTAATTGGTACCCAAGGAGGAAGAGGATGGAGGCAGAGGATGGATGGAGAGGGATTGGTACCCAGGGAGGAAGGAGGAAGAGGGAAAAGATACTCTGGGAAGAGTGATTGGTACCCGAGGAGGAAGAGGAGGGAGAGGGCGAAGGGTTTCCCCCTGGAGGAGAGGAATTGGTACCCAGGGAGGAGGGAGAAAGAAGAAAAAGATGCTCCAATGAGACTAGTTAGTACCCAGAGAGGAGGAGGAAAACGATGCTCCGAGGAGAGCAATTGGTACCCAAGGAGGAAGAGGATGGAGGAAGAGGGGAGGAAGGAAGGGAGGAGAAGGATGGCTAGAGAGGGAAAAGATGCTCTGAGAAGAGTAATTGGTACCCAAGGAGGAAGAGGATGGAGGGAGGAGGAGGATGGATGGAGAGGGATTGGTACCCAGGGAGGAAGAGGGAAAAGACGCTCTGGGAAGAGTAATTGGTACCCAGGGAGGAAGAGGATGGAGGGAGGAGGAGGATGGATAGAGAGGGAAAAGACGCTCTGGGAAGAGTGATTGGTACCCAGGGAGGAAGAGGAGGGAGAGGGAGGAGGAGAGGGATTGGTACCCAAGGAGGAAGAGGATGGGGAAGGAAGGAGGGAAGGGAAGGGAAGGGAAGAGGGGAAGAAGGAGGGAGGAGGAGGATGGATAGAGAGGGAAAAGACGCTCTGAGAAGAGTAATTGGTACCCAGGGAGGAAGAGGAGGGAGGGAGGAGGAGGATGGATAGAGAGGGAAAAGACGCTCTGAGAAGAGTAATTGGTACCCAGGGAGGAAGAGGAGGGAGGGAGGGAGGGAGGAGGAGGATGGATGGATAGAGAGGGAAAAGACGCTCTGAGAAGAGTAATTGGTACCCAGGGAGGAAGAGGAGGGAGGGAGGAGGAGGATGGATAGAGAGGGAAAAGATGCTCTGGGAAGAGTGATTGGTACCCAGGGAGGAAGAGGATGGAGGGAGGAGGAGGATGGATAGAGAGGGAAAAGACGCTCTGAGAAGAGTAATTGGTACCCAGGGAGGAAGAGGATGAAGGGAGGAGGAGGATGGATAGAGAGGGAAAAGACGCTCTGAGAAGAGTAATTGGTACCCAGGGAGGAAGAGGATGAAGGGAGGAGGAGGAGGATGGATGGATAGAGAGGGAAAAGACGCTCTGAGAAGAGTAATTGGTACCCAGGGAGGAAGAGGATGGAGGGAGGAGGAGGATGGATAGAGAGGGAAAAGACGCTCTGAGAAGAGTAATTGGTACCCAGGGAGGAAGAGGATGAAGGGAGGAGGAGGATGGATAGAGAGGGAAAAGACGCTCTGAGAAGAGTAATTGGTACCCAAGGAGGAGGGGGGAAGAGGGAAACGATGCTCCAATGAGACTAGTTAGTACCCAGAGAGGAGGAGGAAAACGATGCTCCGAGGAGAGGAATTGGTACCCGAGGAGGAGGGAGGATGGAGAGGGAAGAGATGCTCTCAGAGTGGTTGGATAGCAATTGGTACCCAGGAAATGGGGAGGAAGAAGAGTAATTGGTACCCAGGGAGGAGGGATTATGATACCCAGAAGAAGGGAAACGATGCTCCGAGGAGAGTAATTGGTACCCAGGGAGGAGGGAGAAAGAGGACAAAGATGCTCCAATGAGACTAGTTAGTACCCAGAGAGGAGGAGGAAAACGATGCTCCGAGGAGAGTAATTGGTACCCAGGGCGGAGGGAGGACAGAGAGGGAAGAGATGCTCTCAGAGTGGTTGGATAGCAATTGGTACCCAGGAAATGGGGAGGAAGAAGAGTAATTGGTACCCTGGGAGGAGGGATTATTACACCCGGAAGAAGGGAAATGATGCTCCGAGACCAATTGGTACCCAGAGAAGGGGGGAGGAGGAGGAGGAAGTGGGAAAAGACGCTCTGAGAAGAGTAATTGGTACCCAGAGAGGAAGAGGAGGGAGAGGGCGAAGGGTTTCCCCCTGGAGGAGAGGAATTGGTACCCAGGGAGGAGGGGGAAAGAGGAAAAAGATGCTCCAATGAGACTAATTAGTACCCAGAGAGGAGGAAAACGATGCTCCGAGGAGAGTAATTGGTACCCTAGGAGGAGGGATTATGATACCCAGAGAGGAGGAAAACGATGCTCCGAGGAGAGTAATTGGTACCCAGGGAGGAGGGATTATGATACCCAGAAGAAGGAAAAGGATGCTCCGAGGAGAGGAATTGGTACCCAGAGAAGGGGGGAGGAGGAGGAGGAGGAAGAGGGAAAAGACACTCTGAGAGGAGTAATTGGTACCCAGAGAGGAAGAGGAGGGAGAGGGCGAAGGGTTTCCCCCTGGAGGAGAGGAATTGGTACCCAGGGAGGAGGGGGAAAGAGGGAAACGATGCTCCAATGAGACTAATTAGTACCCAGAGAGGAGGAGGAAAACGATGCTCCGAGGAGAGTAATTGGTACCCTAGGAGGAGGGATTATTACACCCGGAAGAAGGGAAATGATACTCCGAGGAGAGTAATTGGTACCCTGGGAGGAGGGATTATTACACCCGGAAGAAGGGAAATGATACTCCGAGGAGAGTAATTGGTACCCTGGGAGGAGGGATTATTACACCCGGAAGAAGGGAAATGATGCTCCGAGGAGAGCAATTGGTACCCAGAGAAGGGGGAGGAGGAGGAGGAAGAGGGAAAAGACGCTCTGAGAGGAGTAATTGGTACCCAGAGAGGAAGAGGAGGGAGAGGGCGAAGGGTTTCCCCCTGGAGGAGAGGAATTGGTACCCAGGGAGGAGGGAGAAAGAGGAAAAAGATGCTCCAATGAGACTAGTTAATACCCAGAGAGGAGGAGGAAAACGATGCTCCGAGGAGAGTAGGGGAGGAAGGAAGGGAGGAGGAGGATGGCTAGAGAGGGAAAAGACGCTCTGAGAAGAGTAATTGGTACCCAAGGAGGAAGAGGATGGATGGAGAGGGATTGGTACCCAGGGAGGAAGGAGGAAGAGGGTGAGAGGTGAGGGATTATTTTCCCGGAACGAAAAACGATGCTCCAAGGAGAGCAATTGGTACCCAGGGAGGAAGAGGAGGGAGGGAGGGAGGAGGAGGATGGATAGAGAGGGAAAAGACGCTCTGAGAAGAGTAATTGGTACCCAGGGAGGGAGGGAGGAGGAGGATGGATAGAGAGGGATTGGTACCCAGGGAGGAAGAGGGAAAAGATGCTCTGGGAAGAGTGATTGGTACCCAAGGAGGAAGAGGATGAAGGCGGAGGATGGATGGAGAGGGATTGGTACCCAGGGAGGAAGAGGAGGGAGGGAGGAGGAGGATGGATAGAGAGGGAAAAGACGCTCTGAGAAGAGTAATTGGTACCCAAGGAGGAAGAGGATGGAGGCAGAGGATGGATGGAGAGGGATTGGTACCCAGGGAGGAAGGAGGAAGAGGGAAAAGATGCTCTGGGAAGAGTGATTGGTACCCAGGGAGGAAGAGGAGGAGGATGGATAGAGAGGGAAAAGACGCTCTGAGAAGAGTAATTGGTACCCAATGAGGAAGAGGATGGAGGCAGAGGATGGATGGAGAGGGGTTGGTACCCAGGGAGGAAGAGGGAAAAGACACTCTGGGAAGAGTAATTGGTACCCAAGGAGGAAGAGGATGGAGGGAGGAGGAGGATGGATAGAGAGGGAAAAGACGCTCTGGGAAGAGTGATTGGTACCCAAGGAGGAAGAGGATGGAGAGGGAGGAGGAGAGGGATTGGTACCCAGGGAGGAAGGAGGGAGATGGAGCAGCCCAGGGATTCATTTTCGGGGAGGAAAATACTCTGAGGAGCGCAATTGGTACTTCAAGGGATACTTCAAGGCGCGTTCCAGGGATTTTCCCCGGAGTAGAAGGATGCTTCAAGGTGTAGGAGTGGTACCCAAGGAGGAGGAAGAGGGAGAGGTCAAGGGATGCTCTTCCTCCCTCCTCCCTGGGTACCAATTAATAGGGAGGAAGGGGAGTAATTGGTACCCAGGAAATGGGTACCCTTGCAGCGTCGTTTTCCTTCCGGGGAAAAGAATCCCTCGGCCTCTCACCCTCTCGCTCCTTCCTCCCAGGGTACCAATTCCTCTCCTCCATCCTCCACCCTGTCCATCCTCTTCCTCCCCCCTCCCCCCTATCCATCCTCTTCCTCCCTGGGTACCAATTCCTCTTCTCCTAGCATGCTTTCCTTCCTGGGAAAAGAATGCCTCTCACCCTCTCCCTCCCTGGGTACCAATTCCTTTCCTCCAGGGGGAAACCCTTTGCCCTCTCCATCCTCTTCCTCCCTGGGTACCAATTACTCTTCTCAGAGCGTCTTTTCCCTCTTCCTCCCTCCCTCCCTCCTCCCTCCTCCTTCCCCTCTTTCCTTCCCTCCTTCCTTCCTTCCTTCTCCATCCTCTTCCTCCTTGGGTACCAATCCCTCTTAGAGCATTTTTTCCTTCTCCATCCACCCTCCTCCTTCCTTTCCTCCTCCCTCCTTCTTCCCCTCTTTCCTTCCTTCCTTCCTTCCCTCCTTCTCCATCCTCTTCCTCCTTGGGTACCAATTACTCTTCTCAGAGCGTCTTTTCCCTCTTCCTCCTCCTCCTCCCCCCTTCTCTGGGTACCAATTGCTCTCCTCGGAGCATCATTTCCCTTCTTCCGGGTGTAATAATCCCTCCTCCCTGGGTACCAATTACTCTCCTCGGAGCATCGTTTCCCTTCTTCCGGGTGTAATAATCCCTCCTCCCTGGGTACCAATTACTCTCCTCGGAG
This sequence comes from Podarcis cretensis, assembly GCF_951804945.1. Classification (NCBI taxonomy): domain Eukaryota; kingdom Metazoa; phylum Chordata; class Lepidosauria; order Squamata; family Lacertidae; genus Podarcis; species Podarcis cretensis. The sequence continues at coordinate 35,481 of NW_027647828.1, read as the reverse complement.
CATCGTTTTCCTCCTCTCTGGGTACTAATTAGTCTCATTGGAGCATCGTTTCCCTCTTTCCCCCTCCTCCCTGGGTACCAATCCCTCTCTATCCATCCTCCTCCTCCCTCCCTCCTCTTCCTCCCTGGGTACCAATCACTCTTCCCAGAGCATCTTTTCCCTCTTCCCTGGGCACCAATCACTCTTCCCAGAGCATCTTTTCCCTCTCCATCCTCCTCCTCCCTTCCTTCCTCCCCACCTTCTCCTCCTTCCCTGGGTACCAATTCCTCTCCTCGGAGCATCATTTTCCTAATGGGAAAATAATACCTCTCCATCCTCTTCCTCCCTGGGTACCAATTACTCTCCTCCAGGGGGAAACCCTTCGCCCTCTCCATCCTCTTCCTCCCTGGGTACCAATCCCTCTTCCCAGAGCATCTTTTCCCTCTCCATCCTCCTCCTCCTCCTCCTCCATCCTCCCCACCTTCTCCTCCTTCCCTGGGTACCAATTCCTCTCCTCGGAGCATCATTTTCTTTCCGGGGAAATAATCCCTCGGCCTCTCCATCCTCTTCCTCCTTCTTCCCTGGGTACCAATTACCCCTCGCCCTCTCCATCCTCCTCCTCCTTGGGTACCTATTACTCTTCTCAGAGCGTCTGTTTCCTCTCCCTCCTCCTCCTCCCTGGGTACCAATCCCTCTTCCCAGAGCATCTTTTCCCTCTCCATCCTCCTCCTCCTCCTCCTCCATCCTCCCCACCTTCTCCTCCTTCCCTGGGTACCAATTCCTCTCCTCCAGGGGGAAACCCTTCGCCCTCTCCCTCCTCTTCCTCTCTGGGTACCAATTACTCCTCTCAGAGCGTCTTTTCCCTCTTCCTCCTCCTCCCCCCCTTCTCTGCGTACCAATTGCTCTCCTCGGAGCATCGTTTCCCTTCTTCCGGGTATAATAATCCCTCCTCCCTGGGTACCAATTACTCTCCTCGGAGCATCGTTTTCCTCCTCTCTGGGTACTAATTAGTCTCATTGGAGCATCGTTTCCCTCTTCCCCCCCTCTTCCTCCACCCTTCACCCTCTCCCTCCTCTTCCTCCCTGGGTACCAATCCCTCTCTATCCATCCTCCTCCTCCCTCCCTCCTCTTCCTCCCTGGGTACCAATCCCTCTTCCCAGAGCGTCTTTTCCCTCTCCATCCTCCTCCTCCTCCTCCTCCATCCTCCCCACCTTCTCCTCCTTCCCTGGGTACCAATTCCTCTCCTCGGAGCATCGTTTTCCTAATGGGTAAATAATACTTCTCCATCCTCTTCCTCCCTGGGTACCAATTACTCTTCACCTAGCTTCTGTTTCCTCTCCATCCTCCTCCTCCTCCATCCTCCCCCCCTTCTCCCTCCCTAGGTACCAATTGCCCTCCCCGTTACTCCACTTCCTCCCCATTTCCTGGGTACCAATTACTCCCCTTCCTCCCTATTACTCCTTTTCCTCCCCATTGCTCCACTTCCTCCCCATTTCCTGGGTACCAATTACTCCCCTCCCCTTTCCTTCTGGGAAAATAATACCTCTCCATCCTCTTCCTCCTTCTTCCCTGGGTACCAATTCCTCTCCCCGCAGCATCGTTTTCCTTCCGGGAAACGAATCCCTCGGCCTCTCCATCCTCTTCCTCCTCCCCCCCGGGTACCAATTACCCCTCGCCCTCGCGCTCTTCCTCCTCCCCGAGTACCAATTCCTCTCCTCCAGCGGGAAACCCTCCACCCTCTCCATCCTCTCCCTCTCTGGGTACCAATTGCTCTCCTTGGAGCATCATTTTCCTTGGGCAGGGGAAATACTTCAGCCTCTCCATCCTCTTCCTCCTTCCCCCCTGGGTACCAATTACCCCTCGCCCTCTCCATCCTCTTCCTCACTGGGTACCAATTGCTCTCCTCCCATCATCAGAGCATCATTTTCCGGGGGGGGGAATATCCCAGCCTCTCACCCTCTTCCTCCTTCTTCCCTGGGTACCAATTACCCCTCGGCCTCTCCATCCTCTTCCTCCTTCTTCCCTGGGTCCCAATTACCCCTCGCCCTCTCCACCCTCCTCCTCCTTGGGTACCTATTACTCTTCTCAGAGCGTCTGTTTCCTCTCCCTCCTCCTCCTCCCTGGGTACCAATTCCTCTCCTCGCATCATCAGAGTATCATTTTCCGGGGGGGGAAATATCCCAGCCTCTCACCCTCTTCCTCTTTCTTCCCTGGGTACCAATTCCTCTCCTTGCAGCATCGTTTCCCTTCCGGGGACATAATCCCTCGGCCTCTCCATCCTCTTCCTCCTTCTTCCCTGGGTACCAATTACCCCTCGCCCTCTCCATCCTCTTCCTCCTTCTTCCCTGGGTACCAATTACCCCTCGCCCTCTCCATCCTCTTCCTCCCTGGGTACCAATTCCTCTCCTCGCATCATCAGAGCATCATTTTCCGGGTACTCCATCCTCTTCCTCCTCCTTCCCTGGGTACCAATTCCTCTCCTCCAGGGGGAAACCCTCCTCCCTCTCTGGGTACCAATTCCTCTCCCTGCAACATCGTTTTCCTTCCGGGGAAATAATCCCTCGGCCTCTCCATCCTCTTCCTCCTTCTTCCCTGGGTACCAATTACCCCTCGCCCTCTCCACCCTCCTCCTCCTTGGGTACCTATTACTCTTCTCAGAGCATCTGTTTCCTCTCCCTCCTCCTCCTCCCTGGGTACCAATTCCTCTCCTCGCATCATCACAGCATCATTTTCCGGGGGGGGGGAATATCCCAGCCTCTCACCCTCTTCCTCCTTCCTCCCTGGGTACCAATCCCTCTTCCCAGAGCATCTTTTCCCTCTCCATCCTCCTCCTCCTCCTCCATCCTCCCCACCTTCTCCTCCTTCCCTGGGTACCAATTCCTCTCCTCGGAGTATCATTTTCCTAATGGGAAAATAATACTTCTCCATCCTCTTCCTCCCTCCTCTCTGGGTCCCAATTACCCCTCACCCTCTCCATCCTCTTCCTCCCTGGGTACCAATTACTCTTCACCTAGCTTCTGTTTCCTCTCCATCCTCCTCCTCCTCCATCCTCCCCCCCCTTCTCCCTCCCTAGCTACCAATTGCCCTCCCCGTTACTCCACTTCCTCCCCATTTCCTGGGTACCAATTACTCCCCTTCCTCCCTATTACTCCCCTTCCTCCCTATTACTCCTCTTCCTCCCCGTTACTCCACTTCCTCCCCATTTCCTGGGTACCAATCACTCCCCTTCCTCCCTATTACTCCTTTTCCTCCCCATTACTCCTCTTCCTCCCCGTTACTCCACTTCCTCCCCATTTCCTGGGTACCAATCACTCCCCTTCCTCCCTATTACTCCTTTTCCTCCCCATTACTCCTCTTCCTCCCTGTTACTCCACTTCCTCCCCATTTCCTGGGTACCAATTACTCCCCTCCCCTTTCCTTCTGGGAAAATAATACCTCTCCATCCTCTTCCTCCTTCTTCCCTGGGTACCAATTCCTCTTCCCGCAGCATCGTTTTCCTTCCGGGAAACGAATCCCTCGGCCTCTCCATTCTCTTCCTCCTCCCCCCCGGGTACCAATTACCCCTCGCCCTCGCGCTCTTCCTCCTCCCCGAGTACCAATTACTCTCCTCCAGCGGGAAACCCTCCACCCTCTCCATCCTCTCCCTCTCTGGGTACCAATTGCTCTCCTTGGAGCATCGTTTTCCTTGGGCGGGGGAAATACTTCAGCCTCTCCATCCTCTTCCTCCTTCTTCCCTGGGTACCAATTACCCCTCGCCCTCTCCATCCTCTTCCTCCCTGGGTACCAATTCCTCTCCTCGCATCATCAGAGCATCATTTTCCGGGTACTCCATCCTCTTCCTCCTTCTTCCCTGGGTACCAATTACTCTCCTTGCCGCATCCTTTTCCTTCCAGGGAAATAATCCCTCGCCCTCTCCATCCTCCTCCTCCTTGGGTACCTATTACTCTTCTCAGAGTGTCTGTTTCCTCTCCCTCCTCCTCCCTGGGTACCAATTCCTCTCCTCGCATCATCAGAGCATCATTTTCCGGGTACTCCATCCTCTTCCTCCTTCTTCCCTGGGTACCAATTCCTCTCCTCCAGGGGGAAACCCTCCTCCCTCTCTGGGTACCAATTCCTCTCCCCGCAGCATCGTTTCCCTTCCGGGGAAATAATCCCTCGCCCTCTCCATCCTCCTCCTCCTTGGGTACCTATTACTCTTCTCAGAGCGTCTGTTTCCTCTCCCTCCTCCTCCTCCCTGGGTACCAATTCCTCTCCTTGCATCATCAGAGTATCATTTTCCGGGTACTCCATCCTCTTCCTCCTTCTTCCCTGGGTACCAATTCCTCTCCTTGCATCATCGTTTTCCTTCCGGGAAACTAATCCCTCGGCCTCTCTCCCTCTTCCTCCCTCCTCTCTGGGTACCAATTACTCTCCTCCAGGGGGAAACCCTCCTCCCTCTCTGGGTACCAATTGCCCTCCCCGCAGCATCATTTTCCTTCCGGGGAAATAATCCCTCGCCCTCTCCATCCTCCTCCTCCTTGGGTACCTATTACTCTTCTCAGAGCGTCTGTTTCCTCTCCCTCCTCCTCCTCCCTGGGTACCAATTACTCTCCTCGCATCATCAGAGTATCATTTTCCGGGGGGGGGGAATATCCCAGCCTCTCACCCTCTTCCTCCTTCCTCCCTGGGTACCAATCACTCTCTATCCATCCTCCTCCTCCCTCCCTCCTCTTCCTCCCTGGGTACCAATCACTCTTCTCAGAGCGTCTTTTCCCTCTCTATCCATCCTCCTCCTCCCTCCATCCTCTTCCTCCCTGGGTACCAATCACTCTTCCCAGAGCATCTTTTCCCTCTTCCTCCCTCCCTCCTCCCTCCTTCTTCCCCTCTTTCCTTCATTCTTCCTCCCCTCCTTCTCCATCCTCTTCCTCCCTGGGTACCAATTCCTCTCCCTGCAGCATCGTTTTCCTTCCGGGAAACTAATCCCTTGGCCTCTCCATCCTCTTCCTCCTTGGGTACCAATTCCTCTGACAGCATCTTTTCCTTCTCCATCCTTCCTTCTTCCTCCCCTCCCTCCGCCCTGCCAATCTCCCAGCATCCTCCTCGGCAGGAAGTCCCGCCCCCCTCCATCCCCTCCATCACGTTTTCCGGGGGGGGGGCGGGATTCCTCGCCTCTCCATCCTCTTCCTCCTCCTCCCTGGGTACCAATCCCTCTGACAGCATCTTTTCCTTCTCCATCCTTCCTTCTTCCTCCCCTGCCAATCTCCCAGCATCCTCCTCGGCAGGAAGTCCCGCCCCCCTCCATCCCCTCATCCTCCGATCCCTCCTCCCTCTTCCCTCCCTTGGCTACCATTCCGGCATCCCGATTGGAGCTGTCAATCATCCATCAATTCTTCCTCTTCCGAAGCGAGAAGATTGACAGCAAGATGGTCAGGCATGGAGATTGACAGGAGGGCGGGACAAACACACCCACACCCCCCCAAAATACTCCCGCCTTCCTTCCTTCCTCCTTCCCTGCATCCCTTTCAACATCCTGGGTACCAGAGCAGCATCTCCCTCCTCCCAGCATCCTCCCCTCCTCTACAGGAAGTCCCGCCCCCTTCCTCCCCCCTTCCTCCCTCCTCCTCCTCCTTCCTCCACCAACCGGATCACCAGGTACCATTCCAGTATCTTTTCCTCCATCCCCTGGGTACCCGATTGGACTTGTCAATCATCCACCGTTTGGGGGGGAGGGAAGGAAGCAGGAAGATTGACAGGAGGGCGGGACTAACACCCCCTCCCCCCCCCCGAAAAAATACTCCGGCCTTCCCGTCCGCCGCAGCATCCTTCCTCCTTCTCCGCATCTTTGGGTACCAATTGGGAGCCGAGCATCCTGCATCCTTACCTGCATCCTGGGTAACAATTGGGATCTGAGCATCCTTCCTCCTTCCCTGCATCCCTCTCCGCCTCCCGGGTACCAGAGCATCTCCCTGGGTACCAATTGGGAGCAGAGCATCTTTCCATCCTTCCTCCTTCCCTGCATCCTTCTCAACCTCCTGGGTACCAGAGCATCTCCCTGGGTACCAATTGGTACCTGAGCATCTTTCCCTCCTTCCTCCTTCCCTGCATCCTTCTCAACTCCTGGGTACCAGAGCATCTCCCTGGGTACCAATTGGTACCTGAGCATCTTTCCCTCCTTCCTCCTTCCCTGCATCCCTCTCAGCATCTCTGGGTACCAATTGGTACCTGAGCATCTTTCCCTCCTTCATCCTTCCCTGCATCCTTCTCAACTCCTGGGTACCAGAGCATCTCCCTGGGTACCAATTGGGAGCAGAGCATCTTTGCATCCTTCCTCCTTCCCTGCATCCCTCTCAGCGTCTTTGGGTACCAATTTGGACCAGAGCATCCTTCCTCCTTCTCCGCATCCCGGGTACCAATTTGGACCTGAGCATCTTTCCCTCCTTCCTCCTTCCCTGCATCCCTCTCCGCATCCCGGGTACCAGAGCATCTCCCTGGGTACCAATTGGGAGCAGAGCATCTTTGCATCCTTCCTCCTTCCCTGCATCCCTCTCAGCATCTTTGGGTACCAATTTGGACCAGAGCATCCTTCCTCCTTCTCCGCATCCCGGGTACCAATTTGGACCTGAGCATCTTTCCATCCTTCCTCCTTCCCTGCATCCCTCTCAACCTCCTGGGTACCAGAGCATCTCCCTGGGTACCAATTTGGACCTGAGCATCTTTGCATCCTCCCTCCTTCCCTTCATCCTGGGTACCAATTGGGATCTGAGCATCCTTCATCCTTACTTGCATCCCGGGTACCACTCTCCATCCCTCTGAGCATCCTTCCTCCTTCTCTCCATCCCTCTCCGCATCCCGGGTACCAGAGCATCTCCCTGGGTACCAATTGGGAGCAGAGCATCTTTGCCTCCTTCCCTGCATCCCTTTTCCATCTTTGGGTACCAATTTCGACCAGAGCATCCTTCCTCCTTCTCCGCATCCCGGGTACCAATTTGGACCTGAGCATCTTTCCATCCTTCATCTCAGCATCTTTGGGTACCAATTTGAGCATCTTTTCCTGCCCTCTCAACCTCCTGGGTACCAATTTTGACCAGAGTATCCTTCCTCCTTCCCTGCATCCCTCTCAGCATCTTTGGGTACCAATTGGTACCTGAGCATCTTTCCCTCCTTCCTCCTTCCCTGCATCCCTCTCAGCATCTTTGGGTACCAATTGGTACCTGAGCATCTTTCCCTCCTTCATCCTTCCCTGCATCCCTCTCAACCTCCTGGGTACCAGAGCATCTCCCTGGGTACCAATTGGTACCTGAGCATCTTTCCCTCCTTCCTCCTTCCCTGCATCCCTCTCAACTCCTGGGTACCAGAGCATCTCCCTGGGTACCAATTGGTACCTGAGCATCTTTCCCTCCTTCATCCTTCCCTGCATCCTTCTCAACTCCTGGGTACCAGAGCATCTCCCTGGGTACCAATTGGTACCTGAGCATCTTTCCCTCCTTCATCCTTCCCTGCATCCTTCTCAACTCCTGGGTACCAGAGCATCTCCCTGGGTACCAATTGGTACCTGAGCATCTTTCCCTCCTTCATCCTTCCCTGCATCTCTGGGTACCAATTGGTACCTGAGCATCTTTCCCTCCTTCCTCCTCCCCTGCATCCCTCTCAGCATCTCTGGGTACCAATTGGTACCTGAGCATCTTTCCCTCCTTCCTCCTTCCCTGCATCCCTCTCAGCATCTCTGGGTACCAATTGGAGCATCTTTCCAGGCCTCCTCAGCCAATCGGATCGCAGGGAAGCTTCCGGCTAGCTTGGAGGGAAACTACGAGGAGCGTCGCCTCTCGAACTCGGCGCCCGATTGATCGATTGGTTGATTGACAGGTGAGAAGGGAAGGGGATCCCACCAGGTCATCCCAAGTGACCACAAATTGATGGAGAATGATTGACAGGGGAGAAGGATGGAAGATGGAGAGTGATTGACAGGGGAGAAGGATGGAAGATTGAGAATGATTGACAGGGGAGGGCTAGGGTGATTGACAACATATGGAGAGTGATTGACAAGATGGAGAGTGATTGACAGGGGAGAAGGATGGAAGGCGGAGAATGATTGACAGCATATGGAGAATGATTGACAGGAGGGAATGATGGAAGATGGAGAATGATTGACAGGGGAGAAGGATGGAAGATGGAGAATGATTGACAGGAGAGAAGGATGGAAGATGGAGAATGATTGACAGGAGGGAATGATGGAAGATGGAGAATGATTGACAGGGGAGAAGGATGGAAGATGGAGAATGATTGACAGGAGGGAATGATGGAAGATGGAGAATGATTGACAGGGGAGAAGGATGGACGATGGAGAATGATTGACAGGGGAGAAGGATGGAAGGCGGAGAATGATTGACAGGGGAGGGCTAGGGTGATTGACAGCATATGGAGAATGATTGACAGGAGGGAATGATGGAAGATGGAGAATGATTGACAGGGGAGAAGGATGGAAAATGGATAATGATTGACAGGAAGAAATGATGGAAGATGGAGAATGATTGACAGGGGAGGGCTAGGGTGATTGACAGCATATGGAGAGTGATTGACAGCATATGGAGAGTGATTGACAAGATGGAGAATGATTGACAGGAGAGAAGGAATGAAGACGGAGAATGATTGACGGGAGAATGATTGACAGGGGAGAAGGATGGAAGATGGAGAATGATTGACAGGAGAGAAGAATGGAAGATGGAGAGTGATTGACAGGGGAGAAGGATGGAAGATGGAGAATGATTGACAGGGGAGGGCTAGGGTGATTGACAGCATATGGAGAGTGATTGACAAGATGGAGAGTGATTGACAGGGGAGAAGGATGGGAGAATGATTGACAGGAGAGAAGGATGGAAGACGGAGAATGATTGACGGGAGAATGATTGACAGGGGAGAAGGATGGAAGATGGAGAATGATTGACAGGGGAGAAGGATGGAAGATGGAGAATGATGGACAGGGAGAAGGATGTAAGATGGAGAATGATTGACAGGGGAGAAGGATGGAAGATGGAGAATGATTGACAGGGGAGAAGGATGGAAGATGGAGAATGATTGACAGGAGGGAATGATGGAAGATGGAGAATGATTGACAGGGGAGAAGGATGGAAGATGGAGAATGATTGACAGGGGAGAAGGATGGAAGATGGAGAATGATTGACAGGGGAGAAGGATGGAAGATGGAGAATGATTGACAGGAGGGAATGATGGAAAATGGAGAATGATTGACAGGAGGAAATGATGGAAGATGGAGAATGATTGACAGGGGAGAAGGATGGAAGATGGAGAATGATTGACAGGGGAGAAGGATGGAAGATGGAGAATGATTGACAGGGGAGAAGGATGGAAGATGGAGAATGATTGACAGGGGAGAAGGATGGAAGATGGAGAATGATTGACAGGGGAGAAGGATGGAAGATGGAGAATGATTGACAGGGGAGAAGGATGGAAGATGGAGAATGATTGACAGGGGAGAAGGATGGAAGATGGAGAATGATTGACAGGGGAGAAGGATGGAAGATGGAGAATGATTGACAGGAGAGAAGGATGGAAGATGGAGAATGATTGACAGGGGAGAAGGATGGAAGATGGAGAATGATTGACAGGGGAGAAGGATGGAAGATGGAGAATGATTGACAGGAGAGAAGGATGGAAGATGGAGAATGATTGACAGGGGAGAAGGATGGAAGATGGAGAATGATTGACAGGGGAGTAGGATGGAAGATGGAGAATGATTGACAGGAGAGAATGATGGAAGATGGAGAATGATTGACAGGGGAGAAGGATGGAAGATGGAGAGTGATTGACGGGAGAAGGATGGAGGATGGAGAATGATTGACAGGGGAGAAGGATGGAAGATGGAGAGTGATTGACAGGAGAGAAGGATGGAAGACGGAGAATGATTGACGGGAGAAGGATGGAGGATGGAGAATGATTGGCAGGGGAGAAGGATGGAAGATGGAGAGTGATTGACAGGGGAGAATGATGGAGGATGGAGAATGATTGACAGGGGAGAAGGATGGAAGATGGAGAGTGATTGACAGGGGAGAAGGATGGAAGATGGAGAATGATTGACAGGGGAGGGCTAGGGTGATTGACAGCATATGGAGAGTGATTGACAGCATATGGAGAGTGATTGACAAGATGGAGAATGATTGACAGGAGAGAAGGAATGAAGACGGAGAATGATTGACAGGGGAGAATGATGGAAGATGGAGAATGATTGACAGGAGGGAATGATGGAAAATGGAGAATGATTGACAGGAGGGAATGATGGAAGATGGAGAATGATTGACAGGGGAGAAGGATGGAAGATGGAGAATGATTGACAGGAGAGAAGAATGGAAGATGGAGAATGATTGACAGGGGAGAATGATGGAAGATGGAGAATGATTGACAGGAGAGAAGGATGGAAGATGGAGAATGATTGACAGGGGAGGGCTAGGGTGATTGACATCATATGGAGAGTGATTGACAAGATGGAGAGTGATTGACTGGGGAGAAGGCTGGAAGATGGAGAATGATTGACAGGAGAGAAGGATGGAAGACGGAGAATGATTGACGGGAGAATGATTGACAGGGGAGAAGGATGGAAGATGGAGAATGATTGACAGGGGAGAAGGATGGAAGATGGAGAATGATTGACAGGAGAGAAGGATGGAAGACGGAGAATGATTGACGGGAGAATGATTGACAGGGGAGAAGGATGGAAGATGGAGAATGATTGACAGGGGAGAAGGATGGAAGATGGAGAATGATTGACAGGGGAGGGCTAGGGTGATTGACAGCATATGGAGAGTGATTGACAGGGGAGAAGGATGGAAGATGGAGAATGATTGACAGGAGTGAAGGATGGAAGATGGAGAATGATTGACAGGGGAGGGCTAGGGTGATTGACAGCATATGGAGAGTGATTGACAAGATGGAGAGTGATTGACAGGGGAGAAGGATGGAAGATGGAGAATGATTGACAGGAGAGAAGTATGGAAGACGGAGAATGATTGACGGGAGAATGATTGACAGGGGAGAAGGATGGAAGATGGAGAATGATTGACAGGGGAGGGCTAGGGTGATTGACAGCATATGGAGAGTGATTGACAAGATGTAGAATGATTGACAGGGGAGAAGGATGGAAGATGGAGAATGATTGACAGGAGAGAAGGATGGAAGACGGAGAATGATTGACAGGAGAATAATTGACAGGGGAGAAGGATGGAAGATGGAGAATGATTGACAGGAGAGAAGGATGGAAGACGGAGAATGATTGACAGGGGAGAAGGGTGGAAGATGGAGAATGATTGACAGGGGAGAAGGATGGAAGATGGAGAGTGATTGACAGGGGAGAAGGGTGGAAGATGGAGAATGATTGACAGGGGAGAAGGATGGAAGATGGAGAGTGATTGACAGGGGAGAAGGATGGAAGATGGAGAATGATGGACAGGGAGAAGGATGTAAGATGGAGAATGATTGACAGGGAAGAATGATGGAAGATGGAGAATGATTGACAGGGGAGAAGGATGGAAGATGGAGAATGATTGACAGGAGGGAATGATGGAAGATGGAGAATGATTGACAGGGGAGAAGGATGGAAGATGGAGAATGATAGACAGGGGAGAAGGATGGACGATGGAGAATGATTGACAGGGAAGAATGATGGAAGATGGAGAATGATTGACAGGAGGGAAGGATGGAAGATGGAGAATGATTGACAGGGGAGAAGGATGGAAGATGGAGAATGATTGACAGGGGAGAAGGATGGAAGATGGAGAATGATTGACAGGGGAGGGCTAGGGTGATTGCCACATATGGAGAGTGATTGACAGGATGGAGAGTGATTGACAGGGGAGAAGGCTGGAAGATTGACAGGGGAGAAGGCTTGACAGGGGAAACCACGCCCACTTCCTGCCCGGAGAGGAAGTGGCTTGGCAGAGTCCTCTCTAGCCCTTTCCTCCCCGTTGCTCTGCTTCCCCTTCCAGGCGCCGAGTGCGAAGGATCCCAACTCCTAGCTTTCTGCTTGCGGGGAAAAGGCGCCATCCTGACTCCCTGGCTCCAGGTGGGTCGTTTCGCGGGTTCCTTTCGTTATTAAATCCTCGGGGTATTTTGATTTTGGTGGAAATTAAAATTTATGTATATTATATTATATTATATAATATAATATTATTTTATTTTATTTTATTTTATTTTATTTTATTTTATTTTATTAATTATATTATATATTATATACATAACATACATTATGTATTATGTATATCATATATATTATGTACATTCAATTTAAATTATAAAGTATAAAATTCAATTACAGTATGTATTATGTATATTATATTATATTATTTTATTTTATTAATTATATTATATATTATATTATATTATATACATAACATACATTATGTATTATGTATATCATTCAATTACAGTATGTATTATGTATATTATATTATATTATATTATATTATATTATATTATATTATATATTATATTATATACATAACATACATTATGTATTATGTATATCATACATATTATGTACATTCAATTTAAATTATAAAGTATAAAATTCAATTACAGTATGTATTATGTATATTATTTTATTTTATTTTATTTTATTAATTATATTTTATATTATATACATAACATATATTACGTATTATGTATATCATATATATTATGTACATTCAATTTAAATTATAAAGTATAAAATTCAATTACAGTATGTATTATGTATATTATTTTATTTTATTTTATTTTATTAATTATATTATATATTATATTATATACATGACATATATTACGTATTATGTATATCATATATATTATGTACATTCAATTTAAATTATAAAGTATAAAATTCAATTACAGTATGTATTATGTATATAATATTATATTATATTATTTTATTTTATTAATTATATTATATATTACATTATATACATAACATACATTATGTATTATGTATATCATATATATTATGTACATTCAATTTAAATTATAAAGTATAAAATTCAATTACAGTATGTATTATGTATATTATATTATTTTATTTTATTTTACTAATTATATTATATATTATATTATATACATAGCATATATTACGTATTATGTATATCATATATATTATGTACATTCAATTTAAATTATAAAGTATAAAATTCAATCACAGTATGTATTATGTATATTATATTATTTTATTTTATTAATTATATTATATATTATATTATATACATAACATACATTATGTATTATGTATATCATATATATTATGTACATTCAATTTAAATTATAAAGTATAAAATTCAATCACAGTATGTATTATGTATATTATATTATATTGTATTATATTATCCCTCTAGGACCCTAGAACTCTATGGAAACGCATGCCGCCAAAAAGGGGGGGGAAGCCCCTCTAGGCTTCTACAACTCTATGGCCATGCATGCTCTTAAAAAAAACGGGAGAAGAAATGAGCTTCCTTCGTATGCAAAACCCCCTCTAGGATTTTAGAACTCTATGGAAATACATGAGGGGGGAGAGAGGTTTATTTGCATGGGGGGGGGATTCCCCTCTAGGATTCTAGAACTCTATGGAAATACATGGGGGGGGGGAGAGGTTTATTTGCATGGGGGGGGATTCCCCTCTAGGATTCTAGAACTCTGTGGAAATAAATATTGTAAAGAATGAAACTTTCCTCACATGGAAAATCCCCTCTAGGCTTCCATAACTCTATGGAAATGCATGCTGTAAAAAAAAATGGGGGGGGGGAATCCCCTCTAGGCTTTTAGAACTCCATGGGCAGGCATGCTATTAAAAAAGAGGAAAAATCCTCTCTAGGATCCTAGAACTCTATGGAAATGCATTCTGTCCGGGGGGTGGGGAATCTTCTCTAGGATCCTAGAACTCTATGGAAATGCATTCTGTCCAAAAAGGGGGAAAAATCCTCTCTAGGATCCTAGAACTCTATGGAAATGCATTCTGTCCAGGGGGGGGGGGGGAATCCTCTCTAGGATCCTAGAACTCTATGGAAATGCATTCTGTCCAAAAAGGAAAAATCCTCTCTAGGCTTCCATAACTCTATGGAAATGCATTCTGTCCAAAGGCGGGGGGATCCTCTCTAGGATCCTAGAACTCTATGGAAATGCATTCTGTCCAAAAAGGAAAAATCCTCTCTAGGATCCTAGAACTCTATGGAAATGCATTCTGTCCAAAAAGGAAAAATCCTCTCTAGGATCCTAGAACTCTATGGAAATGCATTTGGTCAAGGGGGGGGATCCTCTCTAGGATCCTAGAACTCTATGGAAATGCATTCTGTCCGGGGGGGGGGGAATCCTCTCTAGGATCCTAGAACTCTATGGAAATGCATTCTGTCCAAAAAGGAAAAATCCCCTCTAGGATCCTAGAACTCTATGGAAATGCATTCTGTCCAAAAAGGAAAAATCCTCTCTAGGATCCTAGAACTCTATGGAAATGCATTCTGTCCAAAAAGGAAAAATCCTCTCTAGGATCCTAGAACTCTATGGAAATGCATTCTGTCCCGGGGGGGGGGATCCTCTCTAGGATCCTAGAACTCTATGGAAATGCATTCTGTCCAAAAAGGAAAAATCCTCTCTAGGATCCTAGAACTCTATGGAAATGCATTCTGTCCAAAAAGGAAAAATCCTCTTTAGGATCCTAGAACTCTATGGAAATGCAATCTGTCCAAAAGGGGGGGGGGGGAATCCTCTCTAGGATCCTAGAACTCTATGGAAATGCAATCTGTCCAAAAAAGAAAAAAAAATCCCTTCTAGGCTTCTAGAACTCTATGGTAAGCTTTCCTTGCATGGAAAATCCCTTCTAGGCTTCCAGACCTCTATGGCAATGCAAGCTCTTCCAAACAGGAAACGAAATCAGCTTCCCTCGCCTGCAAAAAAAAAATCCCCTCTAGGATCCCAGAGCTCTATGGCATGTCGGGAAACGAATGCGAATTTCCTAGAACTCTATGGCCTGTCGGGAAACGGGTTCGAATCTCGCTGTCCCCTCTAGCCTTTCTCTCTCTCTGTTTCCTCCCCCAGGTCCTCCCGCCATCATCCCTTCCTTCCCGCCCCCAGGAGGATGCGTCCCCGGGCCCGCCTCAAAAGCCCCACTTCCTCTTCCTGCCCCGCCTCCCGACGTTAGCCAGGTGACCGCCCTCCTCATGTCCTGCCTCAAGGGCCCGCCGGGGCCCCACAGGAAGTTCCACGAGCTCAACAGGAAGTTCCCCAACGAGGACCTCCTGGCCAACAGGAAGTTCAACGAGGCCAACAGGAAGTTCCCCGCCAGCGAGGTCATCGCCAGCGACGTCTTCTCCAACAGGAAGTTCCCCGAGCTGAACAGGAAGTTCCCCCCCAACGACGTCCTCGCCAACAGGAAGTTCCCCCCCAACGACGTCCTCCCCAACAGGAAGTTCAACGAGGCCCACGACCTCCTCCCCAACAGGAAGTTCCCCGAACTCCACAGGAAGTTCCCCCCCAGCGATGCCCTCCCCGCCGACCTCCTCCCCAACAGGAAGTTCCCCCCCAACGACGTCCTCCCCAACAACAGGAAGTTCAACCAGGCCCATGACCTCCTCTCCAACAGGAAGTTCCCCCCCAACGACCTAATCTCCAACAGGAAGTTCCACGAGGCCCACGACCTCCTCCCCAACAGGAAGTCCTCCCCCAACGACGTAATCTCCAACAGGAAGTTCCACGAGGCCCACGACCTCCTCCCCAACAGGAAGTCCTCCCCCAACGACCTAATCTCCAACAGGAAGTTCCACGAGGCCCACGACCTCCTCCCCAACAGGAAGTTCCCCCCCAACGACCTAATCTCCAACAGGAAGTTCCACGAGGCCCACGACCTCCTCCCCCACAGGAAGCCCCCCCCCAACGCAGCCCTCGCCCACGACAGGAAGTTCCCCGAGCTCCACAGGAAGTTCCCCCCTGCCGAGGTCATCGCCAACGAGGGCGTGGCCCAGCCCCTGGCCTCGAACCCGGGGCCGGCCCACTTCCCGGGGGGCCGGGTGATCGCCAACCAATACGCTCTGCCCGCCAGTCCTCCCGGCGCCGAATCCCTAGAGTGCCCCACCTGCGGCCACGCCTACAACTCCGCCCACAAGAGGCCCCGCCTCCTCTCCTGCCTCCACTCGGTTTGTGAGGAATGTCTGCAGATCCTCTACCAATCGTGTCCCAAGTACAAGTTCATTTCCTGCCCCTCGTGCAAACGTGAAACGGTCCTTTTCACCGACTACGGATTGGCCGCCCTGGCCGTCAACACCCGCCTCCTGGCCCGCCTCCCCCAGGCCGAGCCGGCCAATCGGAACCCGCCGCCGCCGCCGCCCTGGGAAGCAGAGAGAGGCTGCTATCAGAGCTTCCGGCAGTATTGCGGGGCGGCCTGCAATTGCCGGGTGAGGAATCCGGTGGCTTCCTGCGCTGTCATGTGACTCGAACCCGGGACCCGGGACATGGACTCGAACCTGTCGAATTTCCCCCAGGGTTTCTGCGCTGTCATGTGACTCGAACCCGGGACCCGGGGCATGGACTCGAACCCATCGAATTTCCCCCAGGGTTTCTGCGCCATCATGTGACTTGAACCCGGGACATGGGAGGCCGGAATGGGACCTGTCATGTGATTCGAACCCGGAGCCCGGGACCCTGTCATGGGACTTGAACCCGGGACATGGGAGGCCAGAATGGGATTTGAACTCGGAGCCCACAACCACATAAGGTGATTTGAACCCGCAACCTGGCACCCGGGAGCCCTTCATGTGACTTGAACCCGGAGCCTGGAAGCCCATCATGGGACTTGAACCCGGGACATGGGAGGCCGGAATGTGATTCGAACCCGGAGCCCGGGACCCTGTCATGGGACTTGAACCCGGGACATGGGAGGCCAGAATGGGACCCGTCATGTGATTCGAACCCGGAGCCCGGGACCCTGTCATGGGACTTGAACCCGGGAGGCTGGAGTGAAATTCGAACCCAGAGCCTAGAAGCCCGTCATGGGACTTGAACCCGGGACATGGGAGGCCGGAATGGGACCTGTCATGTGATTCGAACCCAAGACCTGGGAGCCCATCATGTGACTTGAACCCGGAGCCTGGAAGCCCATCATGTGATTCGAACCCAAGACCTGGGAGCCCATCATGTGACTTGAACCCGGAGCCTGGAAGCCCGTCATTTGATTCGAACCCAAGACCTGGGAGCCCATCATGTGACTAACCCTCATCATGTGATTCGAACCCAGAGCCTGGAAGCCCATCATGGGACTTGAACCCGGGACGTGGGAGGCCAGAATGGGACCCGTCATGCGATTCGAACCCGTATCCCAAGTACAAGTTCATTTCCTGCCCCTCGTGCAAACGGGAAACGGTCCTCTTCACCGACTACGGATTGGCCGCCCTGGCCGTCAACACCCGCCTCCTGGCCCGCCTCCCCCAGGCCGAGCCGGCCAATCGGAACCCGCCGCCGCCGCCGCCCTGGGAAGCCGAGAGAGGCTGCTATCAGAGCTTCCGGCAGTATTGCGGGGCGGCCTGCAATTGCCGGGTGAGGAATCCGGTGGCTTCCTGCGCTGTCATGTGATTCGAACCCGGGACCCGGGACGTGGACTCGAACCCGTCGAATTTTCCCCAGGGTTTCTGCGCTGTCATGTGACTCGAACCCGGGACCCAGGACATGGACTCGAACCTGTCGAATTTCCCCCAGGGTTTCTGCGCTGTCATGTGACTCGAACCCGGGACCCACGACCCTGTCGATTCCTGCACCGTCATGGGACTCGAACCCGGGAGGCTGGAGTGGAATTCGAAACCAGAGCCTGGAAGCCCGGGACATGGGAGGCCGGAATGGGACCTGTCATGTGATTCGAACCCGGAGCCTGGAAGCCCGTCATGTGACTTGAACCCGGGACGTGGGAGGCCAGAATGCGACCCGTCATGTGATTCGAACCCGGAGCCTGGAAGCCCGTCATGTGACTTGAACCCGGGACATGGGAGGCCGGAATGGGACCTGTCATGTGATTCGAACCCGGAGCCTGGAAGCCCGTCGTGTGACTTGAACCCGGGACATGGGAGGCCGGAATGGGACCTGTCATGTGATTCGAACCCGGAGCCTGGAAGCCCGTCATGTGACTTGAACCCGGGACATGGGAGGCCAGAATGGGACCTGTCATGTGATTTGAACCCAGAACCTGGCAGCCCGTCATGTGACTCGAACCCGGGACATGGGAGGCCGGAATGGGACCCGTCATGTGATTCGAACCAGGAGCCCGGGACCCTGTCATGGGACTTGAACCCGGGACATGGGAGCCCACAACCACATCATGTGATTTGAACCCGCAACCTGGCACCCGGGAGCCCTTCATGTGACTTGAACCCGGAGCATGGAAGCCCATCATGTGATTCGAACCCAAGACCTGGGAGCCCGTCATGTGACTAACCCGCACCCAGTCATGTGATTCGAACCCGCATCCCAAGTCCAAGTTCATTTCCTGCCCCTCGTGCAAACGGGAAACGGTCCTCTTCACCGACTACGGATTGGCCGCCCTGGCCGTCAACACCCGCCTCCTGGCCCGCCTCCCCCAGGCCGAGCCGGCCAATCGGAACCCGCCGCCGCCGCCCTGGGAAGCAGAGAGAGGCTGCTATCAGAGCTTCCGGGTGAGGAATCCGGTGGCTTCCTGCGCTGTCATGTGACTCGAACCCGGGACGTGGACTCGAACCCGTCGAATTTCCCCCGGGGTTTCTGCGCTGTCATGTGACTCGAACCCGGGACCAGGGACCCTGCCAATTCCTGCACCGTCATGAGACTCGAACCCGGGAGGCTGGAGTGGAATTCGAACCCAGAGCCTGGAAGCCCATCATGTGACTTGAACCCGGGACATGGGAGGCCAGAATGGGACCTGTCATGTGATTCGAACCCGGAGCCTGGAAGCCCGTCATGTGATTTGAACCCGGGACATGGACTCGAACCCGTCAAATTTCCCCCAGGGTTTCTGCACCGTCATGGGACTTGAACCCGGGAGGCTGGAGTGGAATTCGAACCCAGAGCCTGGAAGCCCATCGTGTGACTTGAACCCGGGACATGGGAGGCCGGAATGAGACCCGTCATGTGATTCGAATCCGGAGCCTGGAAGCCCATCGTGTGACTTGAACCCGGGACATGGGAGGCCGGAATGGGACCCGTCATGTGATCATCATGTGATTTGAACCCGCAAGCTGGCACCCGGGAGCCCGTCATGTGACTTGAACCCGGAGCATGGAAGCCCATCATGTGACTTGAACCCGGGACATGGGAGGCCGGAATGGGACCTGTCATGTGATTTGACCCCGGAGCCTGGAAGCCCATCATGTGACTTGAACCCGAGACATGGGAGGCCAGAATGGGACCCGTCATGTGATTCGAACCCGGAGCCCGGGACCCTGTCATGGGACTTGAACCCGGGACATGGGAGGCCAGAATGGGATTTGAACTCGGAGCCCACAACCACATCATGTGATTTGAACCCGCAACCTGGCACCCGGGAGCCCTTCATGTGACTTGAACCCGGAGCATGGAAGCCCGTCATGTGACTTGAACCCGGGACATGGGAGGCCAGAATGGGACCCGTCATGTGATTCGAACCCGGAGCCCGGGGCATGGACTCGAACCCGGGACCAGGGACCCCGCCAATTCCTGCACCGTCATGGGACTCGAACCCGGGAGGCTGGGATATTGACTCGAACCCGGGACACAGGACCCGTCGAACTTCCCCCGGGGTTACTGCACTGTCACGTGACTCGAACCCGGGACACAGACTCGAACCCAGGACCTGGGAGCCCGTTGTCTCCTGCACTGCCATGGTTCTCGAACCCGTGACCCTTGGAATTTCCCCCGGGTTTCCTGCACCATTGTGTGACTCGAACCCAGGACCCGGGACATGGACTCGAACCCGGGACACAGGACTTGTCGAATTTCCCCCAGGATTCGAATTTCCCCAGGATTCGAACCCAGAGCCCGGAAGCCCGTCATGGGACTCGAACCCGGGACCTGCAAGCCCAGAAGGGGACTCGAACCCGCGACCGTCATGGGACTCGATCCCAGGATCGGGGACATGGACTCGAACCCGGGACCTGGGAGCCCGTTGTCTCCTGCACCACCATGGTTCTCGAACCCGTGACCCTTCGAATTTTCCCCGGGGTTTCTGCACCGTCACGTGACTTGAACCCGGGAGCTGCAACCCCAGAAGGGGATTCTGTCCTGGGCCTGGAACCCGGGAGGCCGGAGTGGGATTCGAACCCAGAGCCTGGAAGCCCGTCATGTGACTTGAACCCGGGACGTGGGAGGCCAGAATGGGACCCGTCATGTGATTCGAACCCGGAGCCTGGAAGCCCATCATGTGACTTGAACCCGGGACATGGGAGGCCAGAATGGGACCTGTCATGTGATTCGAACCCGGAGCCTGGAAGCCCGTCATGTGACTTGAACCCGGGACCTGGGAGCCCGTGGTCTCCTGCGCCACCATGATTCTCGAACCCGGGACACGTCGGATTCCCCCCAGGCTTTCTGCACCATCACGTGACTTGAACCCGGGAGCTGCAACCCCAGAAGCGGACTCGAACCCAGGACCAGTGGGATTTCCCCCGGCTTCCCTGCGCCATTGTGTGACTCGAACCCGGGACCCTGTCAATTCCTGCACCGACATGGGACTCGAACCCGGGACCCTGTCATGGGCCTGGAACCCGGGAGGCCGGAGTGGGATTCGAACCCAGAGCCTGGAAGCCCATCATGTGACTCGAACCCAGGACATGGGAGCCCGTGGTCTCCTGCACCGCCATGGTTCTCGAACCCGTGACCCTTCGAATTTCCCCCCGGGGTTACTGCACTGTCATGGGACTCGAACCCGGGACCCGTCGGATTTCCCCCGGCTTTCCTGCGCCATTGTGTGACTTGAACCCAGGACCCAGGATATGGACTCGAACCCGGGACACAGGACCCGTCGGATTTCCACCCAGGGTTTCTGGGAATCGAACCCGCAACCTGGGACCTGGAAGAACGTCATGTGATTCGAACCCGGGGCCGGGAACCCGTCATCTAATTGGGTGCCAGGACTCCGTCATGTGATTCGAACCCAGGACACGGGAGCCCATCATGGGATTCGAACCCGGAGCCCGGAAGAAGGTCATGGGACTCGAACCCGGGACCTTGCCATGTGACTTGAACCCTCCACCCGGGAGCCCATCATGGGATTCGAACCCGGGCAGGTTACGGACGGAGCTCTGTGATTGGAGGATTTGCCAGCACCGAGCTCTGTGATTGGACGATTTGGGCCTCTGTCGCCGGGCAGATTACGGACGATGCCCGACGGAGCTCTGTGATTAGACGATTTCAAGGCTCTGTTGCCGGGCAGATTACGGACGTCGCTTGACGGAGCTTTCTGATTGGATGATTTCAAGGCTCTGTTGCCGAGCAGATGACGGACGGAGCTCTGTGATTGGACGATTTGCCAGCACCGTTCAACGGGACTCTCTCATTGGACTTTTTCCGGGCTCCGTGATTGGACGATTTGGAGCTCTGTCGCCGGGCAGATTACGGACATCGCTTGACGGAGCTTTGTGATTGGATGATTTCGAGGCTCTGTTGCCGGGCAGATTACGGACGTCGCTTGACGGAGCTTTATGATTGGATGATTTCAAGGCTCTGTTGCCGGGCAGATGACGGACGGAGCTCTGTGATTGGACGATTTGCCATCACCGTTCCACAGGACTCTCTCATTGGACTTTTTCCGGGCTCTGTGATTGGACGAATTCAAGGCTCTGTTGCCGGGCAGATTACGGACGTCGCTTGACGGAGCTTTGTGATTGGATGATTTCAAGACTCTGTTGCCGGGCAGATTACGGACATCGCCCAACGGCACTCTGTGATTGGACGATTTCAAGGCCCTGTTGCCGGGCAGATGACAGACGTCACCCCACGGAGCGCTGTGATTGGACGACTTCAAGACCCTGTTGCCGGGCAGATTACGGACGTCGCCCCACGGAGCTCTGTGATTGGACGTTCTCCAGGCTCCGCCCAATGGGACTCTTGTCATTGGACGATTCTGGGCTCTGTTGCCGGGCGGTTTCCAGGCTCCACCCAACGTACCTCCCTGATTGGACGATTTCCAGGCTCCGCCCAACGGGACTCTGCCATTGGACTATTGAGAGACGATTTCCCCCTTCCGGCCAACGGGCCTCTCTGATTGGACGATTGAGAGGAATTGGGGGGGGGGCAAAAGGGGGCGGAGCTAGAGTAGGAAGGGACCCCTCTAGGTCCTCCAGCACCTTATTAGGGGGTCATAGAGAGGCAAGGGACCCCTCTAGGAAATCCAGGGATCATAGAGAGAGGAGGGTCCCCTCCAGGTCCTCCAGCCTGACCCTCTTGCAAAGGATCATAGAGAGAGAAGGGACCTCTCTAGGACATCCAGCCTGACCCCCTTGGCAGCGGTTAGACCATAGAGAGGGAAGGCACAGTTATTAGGGGATCATAGAGAGGGAATGCCCAGAGTCCTAGAAGGCTCGAGCCAGAGGGGAACCCTCCAGGTCATCCAGCCTGACCCCCTTGCAAGAGACCATAGAGAGGGAAGGGGCCTCTCTAGGTCCTCCAGACTTTTGTTAGGGGATCATAGAGAAGGGACCTCTCTAGGACATCCAGCCTGACCCCCCCTGCAAGGGATCATAGAGAAAGGAACTCTCTAGGACACCCAGCGATCATAGAGAGGGAAGGGCCCCCTCCAGGTCATCCAGCCTGACCCCCTTGCAAGGGGCTATTAGGGGACCATAGAGAGGGAAGGAACCTCTCTAGGACATCCAGGCATTTCTGAGAGGATCATAGAGAGGGAACGGACCCTCTTGCAAAGGGATCATAGAGAGGGTAGGGACCTCTCTAGGACCTCCAGCATGTTATTTGGGGATCATAGAGAAGGAAGGGACCTCTCCAGGTCATCCAGCCTGACCCCCTTGCAAAGGATCATAGAGAGGGAAGGGACCTCTCTAGGACATCCAGCCTGACCCCCTTGCAAGGGGCTATTAGGGGACCATAGAGAGGGAAGGAACCTCTCTAGGACATCCAGGCATTTCTGAGAGGGTCATAGAGAGGGAAGGGACCCTCTTGCAAAGGATCATAGAGAGGGTAGGGACCTCTCTAGGACCTCCAGCATGTTATTTGGGGATCATAGAGAAGGAAGGGACCTCTCCAGGTCATCCAGCCTGACCCCCTTGCAAAGGATCATAGAGAGGGAAGGGACCTCTCTAGGACCTCCAGCCTGACCCCCTTGCAAAGGATCATAGAGAGGGAAGGGACCCCTCTAGGACATCCAGCCGGTTATTAGGGGATCATAGAGAGAGAAGGGACCTCCAGCCCGTTCTTAGGGGATCATAGAGAGGGATGGGACCCCTCCAGGTCCTCCAGCCTGACCCCCTTGCAAGGGATCATAGAGAGGGAAGGGACCTCTCTGGGACATCCAGCACCTTATTACAGTATCATAGAGAGGGGAAGGGACTCCTCCAGGTCATCCAGCCCGACCTCCTTGCAAAGGACCATAGAGAGGGAAGGGACCCCTCCCGGTCCTCCAGCCTGACCCTTCTAGGATTCTTCAGCCCCCCCAATTTCCCATCAAGCTTTACTTCCACTCCAAGCCCGGGTTCAACATCTTCAGGCGGGGACAATCTAGGATTTGAGACCTCTATGGGGAAATTTGGACGCAGAGTGGGACCTCTCTAGGACCTCCAGCCGGTTATGAAGGGATCATAGAGACTGACCCGCCCCATAGAAGCCCCTCTAGGGCGCCATCTTGTTCCCCTTCTTGCGAATGCCCTCAATAAAGATATATATATATATATATATATATATTCCTAGAGTGTCTCCTGGTTGTGGGTTCAAGGGAAACCGGGGCGCCTCTGAGCATGTGCAGAGCGCACCCTTCTCGGGATTGGAGGAGGGCCTGGATTGAGAGCCAATCAGACGGATCGATAATCGATCACATGGGGACAGATTGATAATCAATCACACAGGGATGGATTGGTAATCAATAATACGTAGATGGATTGATAATCAATGACACGTCGATGGATCGATAATCGATCACATGGGGACGGATTGATAATCAATCACACAGGGATGGATAGGTAATCAATAATATGTAGATGGATTGATAATCAATGACACGTCAAAGGGTCGATAATCGATCACATGGGGCCGGGTTGGTAATCAATCACACAGGGATGGATTGATAATCAACAACACGGAGATGGATTGACAATCAATGACACGTCGATGGATCGATAATCAATGACACATCAATGGATCGATAATTGATCACATGGGGCTGGATTGGTAATCACACAGGGATGGATAGGTAATCAATAATATGTAGATGGATTGATAATCAATGACACGTCAAAGGGTCGATAATCGATCACATGGGGCCGGGTTGGTAATCAATCACACAGGGATGGATTGGTAATCAATAATACGTAGATGGATCGATAATCAATGACACATCAATGGATCGATAATCGATCACATGGGGCTGGATTGGTAATCACACAGGGATGGATAGGTAATCAATAATATGTAGATGGATTGATAATCAATGACACGTCAAAGGGTCGATAATCGATCACATGGGGCCGGGTTGGTAATCAATCACACAGGGATGGATTGATAATCAATAACACGTAGATGGATTGATAATCAATGAGACGTCGATGGATCGATAATCAATGACACATCAATGGATCAATAATCGATCACATGGATAATCGATGACACATCAATGGATCAATAATCAATCACATGGATAATCGATGACACATCAATGGATCCATAATCGATCACATGGGGCTGGATTGGTAATCACACAGGGATGGATAGGTAATCAATAATATGTAGATGGATTGATAGATAATCAATGACAGACGCTGTATCAATAACCAATAACATGGGGCCAGATCTAAGTATTTAAATGATGTATTGGATCGATAATCAATCACGCAGTGCTGGATCGATAGCCAATCACATGGGGCTGGATTGATAACCAATAAGGTGGGACTGGATCAATAACCAATAACACAGGGCTGGATCGATAATCACGCAGGGCTGGATCGATAACCAATAAGGTAGGGCTGGATCTATAATCAATCACACAGGGCTGGATCGATAATCACGCAGGGCTGGATCAATATCCAATACCATGGGGCCGGATCAATCACTCAGTATTTAAATGATTTATTGGATTGATAATCAATCACACAGGGCTGGATTGATAAGGTGGGACTGGATCGATAATCAATGACACGGAGCTGGATCGATAACCAATCACATGGGGCTGGATTGATAATAAGGTGGCACTGGATCAATAACCAATAACAAGGGCTGGATCGATAATCACGCTGGGCTGGATCAATAACCAATAACATGGGCTGGATTTATAATCAATCACACAGGTCTGGATCGATAGCCAATCACATAGGGCTGGATTGATAATAAGGTGGGACTGGATCAATAACCAATAACAAGGGCTGGATCGATAATCACACAGGGCTGGATCGATAACCAATCACACAGGGCTGGATCAATAATCAATCACATGGTGCTGGATTGATAATAAGGTGGGACTGGATCAATAACCAATAACAAGGGCTGGATCGATAATCACGCTGGGCTGGATTTATAATCAATCACATAGGGCTGGATCGATAACCAATCACATGGGGCTGGATTGATAATCAATAAGGTGGGACTGGATCAATAACCAATAACAAGGGCTGGATCGATAATCACACAGGGCTGGATCGATAACCAATCACACAGGGCTGGATCGATAACCAATCACACGGGGCTGGATTGATAATAAGGTGGGGCTGGATCAATAACCAATAACAAGGGCTGGATCGATAACCAATCACATGGGGCTGGATTGATAATCAATAAGGTGGCACTGGATCAATAACCAATAACACAGAACTGGATCGATAGCCAATCACTTGGGGCTGGAATGATAATAAGGTGGGACTGGATCAATAACCAATAACACAGGGCTGGATCAATAGCCAATAAGGTAGGGCTGGATTGATAATCAATAACACACGGCTGGATCGATAATCACGCAGGACTGGATCAATAACCAATACCATGGGGCCAGATCAATCACTAGGTATTTAAATGATTTATTGGATTGATAATCACACGGGGCTGGATTGAGAATCAATAAGGTGGGGCTGGATCAATAACCAATAACACAGGGCTGGATCAATAATCAATCACGCAGGGCTGGATTGATAATAAGGTGAGACTGGATCAATAACCAAAAACGTAGGGCTGGATTGATAATTACATGGGGCTGGATCAATAACCAATAAAGTATTGATTGATAATCAATCACACAGGGCTGGATCGATAGCCAATCACACGGGGCTGGATTGATAATCAATAAGGTGGGACTGGATCAATAACCAATAACAAGGGCTGGATCGATAATCAATCACGCTGGGCTGGATTGATAACCAATAACATGGGCTGGATTGATAATCAATCACACAGGGCTGGATCAATAGCCAATCACATAGGGCTGGATTGATAATAAGGTGGGACTGGATCAATAACCAATAACAAGGGCTGGATCGATAATCACACAGGGCTGGATTGATAACCAATCACACGGGGCTGGATTGATAATCAATAAGGTGGGACTGGATCAATAACCAATAACAAGGGCTGGATCGATAATCACACAGGGCTGGATCGATAGCCAATCACACGGGGCTGGATTGATAATCAATAAGGTGGGACTGGATCAATAACAAGGGCTGGATCGATAACCAATAAAGTAGGGCTGGATCTATAATCAATCACATGGGGCTGGATTGATAATCAATAAGGTGGGACTGGATCAATAACCAATAAGATGGGGACAGACTAAGTATTTAAATGATGTATTGGATCGATAATCAATCACACAGTGCTGGATCGATAATCAATCGCACGGAGCTGGATCAATAGCCAATAAGGTAGGGCTGGATTGATAATCAATAATATGGGGCCAGATCAGTGTTTTAATGAGGGATTTTAAAGATATCTCATTGGATATTTAATAATAATAATAATAATAATAATAATAATGACATTTTATAAGGGGGACCAGAGGATGGGTATAAATGAAATTAATAATACTAATAATAATAATAATAATAATAATAATGGCATTTTATAAGGGGACCAGAGGATGGGTATAAATGAAATTAATAATACTAATAATAATAATAATAATAATAATAATGGCATTTTATAAGGGGACCAGAGGATGGGTATAAATGAAATTAATAATACTAATATTAATAATAATAATAATAATAATAATAATAATAATAATAATAATAATAATAATGGCATTTTATAAGGGGACCAGAGGATGGGTATAAATGAAATTAATAATACTAATAATAATAATAATAATAATGGCATTTTATAAGGGGACCAGAGGATGGGTATAAATGAAATTAATAATACTAATAATAATAATAATAATAATAATAATAATAATAATAATGGCATTTTATAAGGGGACCAGAGGATGGGTATAAATGAAATTAATAATACTAATAATAATAATAATAATAATAATAATAATAATGGCATTTTATAAGGGGACCAGAGGATGTGTATAAATGAAATTATTATTATTATTAATAATAATAATAATAATAATAATAATAATAATAATAATGACATTTTATAAGGGGGACCAGAGGATTTGTATAAATGAAATTATTATTAATATTAATAATAATAATAATAATAATAATAATAATAATAATAATAATAATGACATTTTATAAGGGGGACCAGAGGATGTGTATAAATGAAATTAATAATAATAATAATAATAATAATAATAATAATAATAATGGCATTTTATAAGGGGACCAGAGGATGTGTATAAATGAAATTATTATTAATAATAATAATAATAATAATAATAATAATAATAATAATAATGACATTTTATAAGGGGGACCAGAGGATGTGTATAAATGAAATTAATATTAATATTAATAATAATAATAATAATAATAATAATAATAATAATAATAATGGCATTTTATAAGGGGACCAGAGGATGGGTATAAATGAAATTAATAATACTAATAATAATAATAATAATAATAATAATAATAATAATAATAATGGCATTTTATAAGGGGACCAGAGGATGGGTATAAATGAAATTAATAATACTAATAATAATAATAATAATAATAATAATAATAATGGCATTTTATAAGGGGACCAGAGGATGTGTATAAATGAAATTAATAATAATAATAATAATAATAATAATAATAATAATAATAATACAAAAGAGACCAAAGACAGGAAGTTGCAGTTTCTGAATCTATTTATTAGGAGAAGGGAGAGACCTCCAAGGACCATAGAGATGTTCTTCTCATTCCTAGAAGAGAAGGAGAAGAGAAGGTGAGGTTTCCGACATGGTCCAACTTGGGAAATGTCCATCAAGATCGACCTGAGATTTCCCAAAATGGGAAATGTCCATCAAGGTAGACTTGGGAAATGTCCATCAATTAGACTTGGGAAATGTCCATCAATTAGACTTGGGAAATGTCCATTAAGGTGAACCTGGGTGATGTCCATCAAGATAGACCTGAGATTTCCCAAAATGAGAAATGTCCATCAAGGTAGACCTGGGAAATGTCCATCAATTAGACTTGGGAAATGTCCATCAATTAGACTTGGGAAATGTCCATTAAAGTGAACCTGGGTGATGTCCATCAAGATAGACCTGAGATTTCCCAAAATGGGAAATGTCCATCAAGGTAGACCTGGGAAATGTCCATCAATTAGACTTGGGAAATGTCCATCAATTAGATTTGGGAAATGTCCATCAAGCTAGACCTGGGAAATGTCCATCAAGGTAGACTTGAGAAATGTCCATCAAGGTAGACTTGGGAAATGTCCATCAATATAGACTTGGGAAATGTCCATCAAGGTGGACCTGGGAAATGTCCATCACTGCAGACTTGGGAAATGTCCATCAATATAGACTTGGGAAATGTCCAAAAGATAGACCTGGGATATGTCCATCAAGATAGACCTGAGATTTCCCAAAATGGGAGATGTCCATCAAGATAGACCTGAGATTTCTCCACCCTGGGAGATGTCCCTCCAGATAGACCTGAGATTTCCCAAACTGGGCAATGTCCATCCCGATCCACCTGACATTCCCCAAAATGGGCAATGTCCATCCAGATAGACCTGACATTTCCCAAAATGGGAAATGTCCATCATGATAGACCTGAGATTTCCCAAAATGGGAAATGTCCATCAAGATAGACCTGAGATTTCTCCACCAAGCCAGACCTGGGAAATGTCCACCAAGATATTTCTCCACCAAGCTAGACCTGGGAAATGTCTATCAAGATAGACCTGAGATTTCCCAAAATGGGAAATGTCCATCAAGACAGACCTGAGATGTTCTCCACCCTGGGAGATGTCCCTCCAGATACTGAGATTTCCCAAAATGGGAAATGTCCATCAAGATAGACCTGGGAAATGTCCATCAAGGTAGACCTGGGAAATGTCCATCAAGATATTTCTCCACCTAGCTAGACCTGGGAAATGTCCATCAAGATAGACTTGGAAAATGTCCATCAAGATAAACCTGAGATTTCCCAAAATGGTAGACTTGGGAAATGTCCATCAAGATATTTCTCCACCTAGCTAGACCTGGGAAATGTCCATCAAGATAAACCTGAGATTTCCCAAAATGGTAGACTTGGGAAATGTCCATCAAGATAAACCTGGGAAATGTCCATCGACTTGGGAAATGTCCATCAAGATTTGTTGGGAAATGTCCATCAAGATAGACTTGGGAAATGTCCATCCAGATAGACTTGGGAAATGTCCATCAAGGTAGACTTGGGAAATGTCCATCAAGGTAGACTTGGGAAATGTCCATCCAGATAGACTTGGGAAATGTCCATCAAGATAGACTTGGGAAATGTCCATCAAGATAGACTTGGGAAATGTCCATCAAGATAGACTTGGGAAATGTCCATCCAGATAGACTTGGGAAATGTCCATCCAGATAGACTTGGGAAATGTCCATCAAGGTAGACTTGGGAAATGTCCATCAAGGTAGACTTGGGAAATGTCCATCAAGATAGACTTGGGAAATGTCCATCAAGGTAGACTTGGGAAATGTCCATCCAGATAGACTTGGGAAATGTCCATCAAGGTAGACTTGGGAAATGTCCATCCAGATAGACTTGGGAAATGTCCATCAAGGTAGACTTGGGAAATGTCCATCAAGATAGACTTGGGAAATGTCCATCCAGATAGACTTGGGAAATGTCCATCCAGATAGACTTGGGAAATGTCCATCAAGGTAGACTTGGGAAATGTCCATCAAGGTAAACTTGGGAAATGTCCATCCAGATAGACTTGGGAAATGTCCATCCAGATAGACTTGGGAAATGTCCATCCAGATAGA